>NW_023046142.1:0-71864 GCF_011762505.2 Arvicanthis niloticus
GAGGACGTCCCTGTTGTGCTATAAGAGGATGTCCCTGTGGTGCAAAGTGAGGAAGATGTTTCTTTGGCCCCAGACAGTTGGGAAGACACCATGTGGTGGCTGTAGGAAAGATCACTCTGTAGTGAACATTGGTGGCTCAGGATGTCGCTGTGGTGGACAGTTGAAATATATACCTTTGGTGGAAAGTGGGAAGAACGTCCCTGATAGACAGTGGTTAGGATGTCCCTGTGATGGCAGTGGGTGAAGAACGATTCCTGTGGGAACAGTGGAGGACATCGCCTTTTGTGACAGTGGGTAGGATAATTCTGTGGTGACGGGAAGGATATCCTTGTTGTGGAACCTTGGGAAGAGATCCTGTGGGTGGACCTGAGTGAAGGATTTCCCTGAGGTGACCGTGGGGTGGACATCTCCTGTGGTGAACAGTGGTGAAGCATTTCTTGGGCACAGGAAGAACATCTCTTTGGTGGACCTTAGTAAATTTCATTTTTTGTGGAGAGTGCAAAGGATATCTCTTGGGTGGATAGTGGGGTGAACGTCCCTGATGTGCACTGCAGATTCCCTGTGTTGCACAGTCCATGGAGAATGTCCCTGTTGTGAACATGAGATTTGTTCCTGTGGTGCCAGTATAGAAGTATGTCTCTGTCTTGAACGCGTGGAAAAAGAAGCACCCCGTGGTGGACACTGAGTGAGGACAACCCTGTGAATGAGAGTGGGGAACATCGTGTTGACAGTGGGGTTTAGGTCTCTGTGTACTAGGAAAGGATTATCATTGTGATGGAACATTTGGAGGATGTCCTGTGGTGACATTGGAAAGGACATCCTTTTGATGGACAGTGGGATAGGACATCCCTGTGGTAGACTTTAAGTGAGGACATCCATGCTGATTGGACAGTGTGGAGGATGTCGTGTGATGGACAGTGGAAGAATGTCCCTATTGTGGACTGTGGAAGGACATCCCTTTTCCCTTTGGTGGACAGTGGGAAGGATTGTCCGTGTGGTGGACGTGTGTTGGCCGCTATATTTTTAGATGGTGGGAAGTGATGTCCCAGGGTGGACAATGGGAAGGGACGACCCATGTTGTGGGATAAGTGGGAAGGATGTCCCTGTAAGACAGTGTGGATTATCCCTGTGGTAAACCCTGGTGAGGACCCGTTTCTGTGGAGTGCACTGGAACAATGTCCCTTTGGTGGACCATCGGGAAAGGATGTACTAAACCCCCCCCCCCTTTTTTTTAGAAGTGCAGAGGACATCTCTGGGTGGAAACAGTATTGAAGATGGCCTGCTGTGCACTGGATTATGTCCCTGTGGTGCAGTCCATGAGGATGACCCTGTTTGTCACGAGGAGGATTTTACTGTGGTGCACAGTGGGGGATGCGTTCCATGGTTTTGAACAGTTGGGAAAGAATATCCGAGTGGTGGACATTGTTGGGTCAACCCTGTGGTAGACAGTGGGGGGAAACATCCCGTGTGTGGACCAGTGGGATTTACATCTCTGTGGTAAGACTGGGAAGGTGTTCTCTGGTGTTTGACAATTTTGGAGTATGTCCATGTGGTGAACAATTGGAAAGCACATCCTTTGGATGTACATTTTTGGAAGGACGTCCCTGTGGTTACAGTGGGGTGATGACATCCATGGTGATGGACAGTGGGGAAGGATGTCCATGTGTGTTAGACATTTGTAAGAACTCCAGTTGCAGACATTGAAGACAGCAGTCCTCTATGGTGGGATATTGAAAGGACGTCACTGCGGTGGACAGTGGAAAGGATTCTCTTTGGTGACAGTGGAAAGGACGTCCTGTGGTGAACCTTGGGAAGTGACATCCCTATTTTGACAGTGGGGAGGGTGTTCCCTTTGCTGGAAGTGGGGAGGTCATCCCTATATTAAACTTGGTGAGACTTTTCTGTGGTGCACTGAGAACATCATTTTGGTGTGAGGTGGAAGAATGTCCTGTTTTGGAGAGTGGCAGAGAACCATCCTGGGGTGGGCTAGTGGTGAAGAGGTCCCTGTTGTGCCACTGGAAGATGTGCCTGTGGTGCATAGTCATGATAAGCGTCTGTTGGTCACAGAGGATCACAATGTGGTGCCAGTGGGAAATGTTCCTGTTTTAGGAACAATGTGAAGCGAAACCCCTGTGGTTTGAACATGGTAAGATGTGGACAGTGTGGACATATCTCTTTGTGGGACATGGGGTGGAGTATTTGTGTGTTATGGTGGGAAAGATGTCCTAGTGTTGGAAGAGTGCTGGGACAACCTCTGTTTTGGAACATTGGTGAGAAATCCCTGTGGTTGACATTGGCATGGATATCCCTTTGCTGACATAGGTATGACGTTCTCTGTGGTGGACTGTGTTTAGTGGTTTCTGTGTGTGGAAGTGGGAAGGATGTCCTAGTTGTTGGACAGTGATGAGGATGTTTCTGTGGTGGACAGCGAAAAAGGATAACACTGTGGTGGACAGTAGATAGGACCTCTCTTGTGGTAGACAGTGGGAAGGATGTCCCTGTTGTGGACAGTGAGAAGGATGTTAATGTTAGTGGACAGTAAAAAGGGACATCCCTTTTGTGGACCAATGGGAAGGACCGTCGCTTGTGGTGAACATGGGAAGGATATCCCTCTGGTGATAGTTGTAAGGACAGTCCCTGTGGTGGACAGTGTGAGGACATCTCTGTAGTCGAGATTGGAAGAGGAACTCTCTGTGTTTGGACACTTGGATGACATCCCTGAGGTGGACAGTGGGAAGGGATTCTTTTTGTTGGAAGTGGGGAGGACATCCGTGGTGGACAGTGGTAAGGACATCCTGTGCTGAACAGTGATGATAAGTCCCTCTGGTGAACATTGGTGGATAATGTCTGTGGTGCACAGGAAAACAATTTTTTGGCTGGACCATGTGAAGGATGTCCCTGTTTTGGAGAGTGCGAGTACATCTCTGGGGTGAACAGTGGTGGAGGACTCTAGGTGTGCACTGGAAGATGTCACTGTGGTGCACATATCATGAGGACATCTCTGTTGTGCCCAGGAAGAGGTCCCTGTGGTGCACAGTGGGAAGACATCCCTGTGTTTGACATTGTAGGGAGGAACTCCTGTGGTGGAATGTGGGAAGTAGTGGTCTGTGGTGGACATATGGTGGACACAATTTTCACTGTGGTGGACAGTGGGGTAATATGCCTTGAGGACAGTGGGGTGGATGTTCCTGTGGTGCACAGAAAACTCTCTTTGGTGTACATGTGGAAGGATTTCCTGGAGTTAGAGAGTGCAGAGGATGATCTAACTGTGATGGACAGTGGTAAAAACATTTCTGTTTTTGCACAGATGAGAATGTCCCTTGGTACTCAGTGGAAAGGATGTTCCTGTGGTTACAGTGAGAAGTTTCCCTGTGGTGGGACTTTGGGTGAGGATGACCCTGTTTTTGTAAATAGTGATAAGGTTGTCACTGTGTGGACAGCAGGGAGAACCTTTCTGTGTGGACAGTGGGTAGGATGTCCCTGTGATGGAAAGAGGGGAGGTAAGTCACTGAGGTGGTCAGTGGGAAAGGACATCCCTGTGTAAAAAGTGGTGACTACTCACTGTAGTGCACACTGAGGAGGACATCCCTGTGATTACCTGTTGGGCCATCAGTGTGGTTGGACTATTGGGATTACCTCCTTGGGTCAACCTTGCAGATGACCTCCCTGTGATGGACAGTGTGGTGGGTGTCCTGAGGTTGACATTGGAAGGAAGTCCCTGTGGTGGTCTGTGGCAGGACATTTCTTTTGGCTTACAGTGGGTATGGACATCTATGTTGTGCACAGTGGGAGGACCTCCCTGTGGTGGACAGTGGAAAGGATGTCCCTGTGTTTGACATTGGTGTGGAACGCCCCTGTGACGGACCATGCTGAACACATCCCTGTGGTGGACAGTGGGGGTGGACATCCCTTTGGTTGACACTGGGGGGGAGGATGTCCCCCTGGAGGGAGACAGTTGGAAAGGACCGTCTGTCCTGGTGTACAGTGGGAAGGGACGTCCTGTGGTGATAGTTGGAAGGACATCCCTGTTGTGGACAGTTGAGAGGACTTCACTTTGGTGGATAGTGGGGAGTACGTCCCTGTGGTGGACAGTAAGGAGGACATTTCTCTGGTGCAAAAGAGAATGTCCCTTTGGTGGACATTGGGAATGACGTCCCTGTTGTGGAGAGTGCAGAGAACATCTCTGGGGTAGACAGTGGTGAGGACATCCATGGTGTGCACAGGAGGATGTTCCTGTGGTGCACAAGGGTGAGGACATTCCTCTTGTGCATGGGAGGATGTCCTTGTGGTGTACAGTGGGGAGAATGCCCTTGTGGTGAACAGTGAGAAGGACGCGCCTGTGGTGGACAGCTGGGAACTCTCTGTGTTGGACAGTGGGAAAGACTTCCCTGTGGGTGGACAGTGGGAAGGACGTCCCTTTTGTGGACAGTGGAAAGGACTTCTCTTTTGGTGGACTGTGGGGAAATACGTTCCTTTAGTGAACAGCGGAGAAAGACATCCTTGGTGGACAGTGGTGGAGGATGTTTCTCTGGTGCAAAGGAGAACATCCTTGGTGGACATTGGAATGAAATCCCTGCAGTGGAGTGTGCGGAGGACATCCTGTGATCTGTGGGGTAGACAGTGGTGTGGATATCCCATGTGTGCACAGGAAGATGTTCCTCTGGTGCACAATGTTGAGTACAAAACGTTTTGTGCTTGGAGGATGTCCCTGTGGTACACAGTTTGGAGGATGTTCCTTGCGATGAACAGTAAGAATGATATCTCTTTGTTGACAAACTGGGGAGACCTCTGTGTGGTTTGACAGTAGGAAGGAACTCCTGTGGTGGACAGTGGGGTAGTATATCCATGTGGTGGGACAGTGGGAGGACGTTACTGTTTGTTGACAGTGGGAGAGAAAGTCCGTGTTGGACAGCAGAAAGGACCTTCTGTGGTTGACAGTGGGAAAGATGACCCAGGGATGGACAGTGATGAGGACCTTACTGTGGTGGACAGTGATTGGAATGTTTTGTGGTGGACAGTGGAGAGGACTTTCTCTTGTAGACAGTATGGTGGACATGCCTGTAGTGGACAGTGGGGGACGAGAGGACCTCATGTAGTGGACAGTGGGAAGAACATCCCTGTAGTGGACAGTGGGGAAGATGTTTCTGTGGTGTAGAGTGGGGAAAACATCCCTCTGGTGGACATGTGAGGATGTTTCTCTGGTGGACCGCACTGGGGAGAAAGTTTTCTGTGGTGGTAAGTAAAGAGGACATCCCTGAGGTGTACAGTGGAGAGTACTTCCATATTTTATACAGTGAGGAGGAAATCTCAGTGGTGACAGTGGTGAGGACGACCCTGTCGTGGACAGTGGTAAGGATTCCCCTGTGGTGGAGACAGCAGGGAGGACCTCACTTGTTGGACAGTGGAAAGGAGTTCCCTGTGGTGGACAATGCAAAGTATCGTTCCTGTGGTGCACAGTGGTGAGGACATCCCTCTTGTGCACAGGAGGATGTCCTTGTGGTGGACAGTGAGGAGCCACACTCTTGTTTGCTGTGGGGTAGGACGTCCATGTGGTGACTGTGGGAAGTACGTCCATGTGGTGGACAGTGGGGAAGATGTCCGTGTTATGGACAGTCAGATGGATGTCACTTTGGTGGACAGTGGAAGGACATTTCTATGGTGGACTATGGGGAGGAACTCCTGGGGTGTACAGTTGGGAGGATGTCTCTGTGGTGGACACTGGGTAGAACCTTTCTGTTGTGGATTGTTGGAATGGACATCTTTGTGAGACAGTGGGGAGTATGTCCCTGTTGTGTACAGTGGGATGTATGTTTCTGTAGTGGATTGTTGGGAACATATTTGTGTGGTGGACAGTTAGGAAGATGTGCCTGTGGTAAACAGTGGGAAGAAGTCCTTTTTGTGGACAGTGAAAGGATGTCCATGTGGTGGAAAAGGGAAGGACATCCTCTGTTGTAGAGACTAGAGAGGTTTTTCCTGTGGTGGACAGTGGAGGACGTTTCTGTTTTAGACAACTGAGAGGACATTACTGTGTTGGACAGTGTGAAGTACGTCCCTGTGGGTGGACAGCAGGGAGGACCTCTCTGTGGTGGACAGTGGTAAAGATGTCCCTGTGATAGATAGCAGTGATGTGGATTGTTTCTGTGGTGGACAGTGGAAAGGACGTCCCTGTTGTGGACAGTGATGAGGACCCTCTCCCTGTCGTGGATATTGGGAGGATGTCCCTGTGGTGAAGTGTGGCAAGGATGTTTCTGTGGTGGACAGTGAAAGGACCTCCTCATGGTGGAAAGTGGAAAGGATGTCACAGTGGTGGACAGTGGTAAGGATGTTTCTGTGGTAGAGAGTAGTGAGTTAGTTTCTTTGGAGCAGGAAAAATGTCTCTTTGTGGACAGTGGAAAAGTACATCTCTCTGGGGGGCAGTAGAGAGAAACACACTGTGGTGTGCAGTGGGAAGAACATTTATGTTGTGGACCATTGGGAAGGAAATCTCTGTTGTCGATATTGGGAAAGACCTCCTTGTGGTGAACAGTGGGAAGGTATTTGTCTCGGTGGACAGTGGGGAGAACATCCCTGTGGTGAACAGGGGAAAAGACATCCCTGTGGGGACAGTGAAGAGGACTTTTTGTGTTGGACATTTGGATTGATATCCTTGTGGTGAATAGGGGAGGATGTCCCTGTCGTGGAGGGTACAGAGGTCATCTCTGGGGTGGAGAGTGTTGCTGACATCTCTGTTGTGCCAAAGGTGGATATCCCTGTAGTGCACAGTGGTGAGCATATCCCTGTGGTGACAGGAAAATGTCCCTGTTGTGCAAAAGTGGGTACGATGTCCCCGTCGTGAACAGCGAAAAGGATATCACTGTGGTGAACAGTTTGGAGATGTCCCTGTAGTGGACAGTGGGGAGGACATCCTTTTGTGGACAGTGGGAAAGACATCCTTTTGATAGACAGTTGGAAAGACATCCCCGTGGTAGACAGTAGAGAGGACCTTTCTGTGGTGACCGTGGGAAGAAGGTCCATGTGTTGGACACTGGGGAGTGCATTTTGTTGTTAATTGTGGGAAGGATGTCCATTTTTGGACTTTTGAAGGACCTCAGTGTGGTGGACAGTAGGAAGCATGTCCCTCTCATGGACAATGGGGAAAAACACCTGTTGTGGATAGTGGGAATGACGTCTCTGTGGAGGACATAGGAGTGGAATCATTTAGTGGACATTGGGAAGTACGTTCCTGTTGTGGACAGCAGGGTGTACCTTTCTGTGGAGGACAAGGGAAGGAAATGCCTGTTGTAGACAGTGCAGAGGACATTCCTTTGGTGGACAGTGGAAAGGAAATACTGTGGTGGACAGTATAGAGGACCTCCCTGTGGTGGACAGTGGGAAGGAGGTTTCTGTGGTGGACAGTGGGAAGGGACATTTATGTTGTGTACTTTGGGAAGAACATCTTTGTTGTGGACATTGGGAAAGACCTCCTTGTGGTGAACAGTGGTAAGGATGTCCCTCTGGTGGACATTGGGGATTAACTCCCTGTGTTGACAAAGGGAAGTACTCCCTGTGGTGGACCATGGGGGACCTTGCTGTGGTGGACAATGTGAAGGACATCACTGTTGTGGACAGTGGGGAGGATGTCACTGGTTGGACAGTAGTAAGTACATCCTGTGGTGGACAGTAGAGAGGACCTTTCTGTGGTGAACAGAGGGAAGAAGGTCCATGTCTAGGACAGTGTGGAGGACATTTATGTTGTTGATTGTGGGAAGGACATCCATGTTGAGGACATGGGAAGGACCTGCGTGTGGTGACAGTGGAAATCCTGTCCCTCCCGTAGACAGTGGAAAGAAAGACCCTGTGGTGGACAGTAGGAAGGACGTCTCTTTGGTGGACATAGGAGAGGACATCATTTAGTGGACATTGGGAAATACATTCCTGTTGTCGGACAGCAGGGTGTACCTTTCTGTGATGGAGAGTGGGAAGGACATGCCTATTTGGAACAGTGCAGATGATTTCCCTTTGGTGGACAGTGGAATGCCAAACCTGTGGTGGACAGTAGTGAGGACTTCCCTATGGTGGACAGTGAGAACGGAGGTCCCTTTGTTGGACATTGGGAAAAAACCTCCTTGTGGAGAACAGTGGGAAGGAAGTCCCTGTGGTGGAGAGTGGGGAGGTCGTCACTTTGGAGGACAGTGCTATTGACATCATTGTGGTGGATAGCAGGGAGGAACTCTCTGTGGTGAACTGTGGGAAGAAGGTCCCTGTTGTGGACAGTGGGAAGGACATTTATGTTGTGCATTGTGGGAAGGACATATATGTTGTGGGACGTCGGGAAGGATGTCCATGTGTACTACAGTGGCAAAGCCTGTCCCTCTGGTTGACAGTGGGGAGGACCACCATTGTGGGGACAGTAGGAAGGATGTCCCTGTGGTGGACAGAGGAAAGGACATCATTGAGCTGGACATTAGGAAGTCAGCTCCTGTTGTGGACAGCAGGTTGTACATTTCTGTGGTGGGACAGTGGGAAAGACATGCCTGTTGTGGACAGTGCGGTGGACATCCCTGTGTTGGACAGTGGAAAAGACATCTGTGTGTTGGACAGTAGAGAGAACTTCCCTGTGGTGGACAGTGGGAATGAGGTCCCTGTGGTGGTGAGTGAAAAGGACATGCCTGTTGTGGACAGTGTGGAGCACAACCCTGTTGTGAACAGTGGAAAGGTCATCCCTGTAGTGGACAGTAGAGAGGACTTCCCTGTGGTGGAAAGTGGAAAGGAGGTCCCTGTGGGTGGATATTTGAAGGACATATATGGTGTGGACTGTTAGAAGAAGCGTCCCTGCTGTGGACGTGTGGTAAAGACCTTTTGGTGGACAGTGGGAAGGATGACCCTCTGTGGACAGTTTGGAGAACGTCCCTGTGGTGGAAAGTGGGAAGGGCATCCCTGTTATTTTCTGAGGGGAGGATATCACTGAGGTGGACAGAGGGAAGGAGGTCCCTGTGGAGGACATCTGGGAGGACCTCTCTGTTTTGTATTGTGGGAAGGATATCCCTGTTGTAGACAGTGGGGAGGACATCCCTGTGGTGGACAGTGGGTAGGATTTCACTGTGGTGGACAGTGGGGAGGATGTTACTGTGGTGTAATGGAGAAGATCCTTGTAGTGCATAGTCAGAAGGATGTCCATATGGTGGAGAGTGCAGAGGACCTTCCTGTGTTGGACATGAGTAGGATGTCCCTGTGGTGGACAGTCGGGAGGACATCACTCTTTAGTCAGTGGGGAGGACATTCTTGTGGTGGACAGTGATGAATGCCCCTGTGGTGGACAGCAGTGAGTACCTCACTTGGGTGGGCAGTGGGAATGATGTCCCTGTGGTGGACAAGACAAAGTATGTCCCTGTGGTGCACAGTGGTGAGGACATCCCTCTTGTGCACAGTAGGATGTCCTTGTAGTGGACGGTGGGGAGAACCACACTCTTGTGGACTGTGGGGTAGGACATCCCTGTGGTGGACAGTGGGAAGGACATCCATGTGGTGGACAGTGGGGAAGATGTCTGTGTTGTGGACAGTCGGATGGATATCCCTTTGGTGGACAGTGGGAAAGGACATGCCTGTTGTGGACAGTGTGGTAGACATCCCTGTGGTGGACAGTGGAAAGGACATCCTTGTGGTGGACAGTAGAGAGGATTTCCCTGTGGTGGACAGTGGGAAGGATGTCCCTTTGGTGGACATTTAAAGGACATATATGGTGTGGACTGTGGGAAGGACGTCCCTGTTGTGGACATTGGGAAAGACCTTTTGGTAGACATTGGGAAGGATGACCATTTTGTGTACAGTGGAGTGGATTACCCTGTGGTGGAAAGTGTGAATGACATCCCTGTTATGGTCTGAGCGGAGGATATAACGGAGGTGGACAGAGGGAAGGGACGTTCCTGTGGTGGACAGGCAGGGAGGATCTGTCTGTTTTGAATTGTAGGAAGGACATCCCTGTTGTAGACAGTGGGGAGGACATCCCTGTGGTGGGCAGTGGAAAGGACATCCTTCTGGTGAACAGTAGAGAGGACTTCCCTGTTGTGGACAGATGGAAGAAGGACCCTGTGGTGGAGTGTGAAAATTACATGCCTGTTTTGGGCAGTGTGGAGGATATCTCTCTGGTGAACAATGGAAAGGACATTTCTGTGGTGGACAGTAGAGAGGACATCCCTGTGATGGACAGTGGGAAGTAGGTCCCTGTGGTGGAGATTGGGAAGGACATATATGTTGTGGGACTGTAGAAAGGACGTCCCTTTGTGGACATTGGGAAAGATCTCTTTGTGGTAAATAGTAGGAAGGATGACACTCATGGTAGACATTGGGGAGGAACTCCCTTTGGTGGACAGTGGGTAGGATCTCCCTGTGGTAAAGAGAGGGGGAGGTCGTCACTTAGGTGGACAGTGGTAAGGACATCCCTATGGTGGATAGTAGAGAGGACCTCTCTGTGGTGAACAGTGGGAAGAAGGTCCCTGTGGGGGAGAGTGGGAAGGACATTTATGTTGTGGATTGTGGGAAGGACGTACATGTCGTGGGACATTGGGAAGGACCTCTGTGTGTTCTATAGGTGGAAGCCATGCCCCTCTGGTGGAGAGTGTGGAGGAACATTATGTGGTGGACAGTGGAAAGGATGTCCCTGTAGTGGACAGTGGGAAAGACATCCCTGTTATGGTCTGAGGGGAGGATATCACTGAGGTGGACAGAGGGAAGGACTTCCTTGTGGTGGACAGCAGGGAGGACCTTACTATTTTGAATTGTTGTAAGGACATCCCTGTTGTAGACAGTGGGGAGGACATCCTGGTGGTGGACAGTGGGGAGGAAATTAACTGTGATGGACAATGGGGATGATGTTACTGTGTGCACTGGAAAAATGTCCCTGTGACGCATAGTTGGGAGAATGTCCATATGGTGGAGAGTGCAGAGGATATCTCTGTGGTGGACAGTTGTTAAGACATCCCTGTTGTGCACAGGAAGATGTCTCTGTGGTGCACAGTGGGAAGTACATCCCTGTGGTGGACAGCGAAGAGGACTTCCCTGTGGTGGACCATTGAAATGATGTCCTTGTGGTCAACAGTGGGAAGGACGTCCCTTTGAAGGACAGTGGGGAGGACATCACTGTGGTTAACAGGCAGAAGGATGTACCTGTGGTAAACAGAGTGGAGGACCCTCCCCTGTGGTGGACAGTGGGTAGGATGTCACTGTGGTTTACAGTGCAGAGGATATTCATGTGTTGGAAAGGCGGTGAGGTCTTCCCTGTAGTGCATATTGTAGAGGACAACCATGTTGTGGACAGTAGTAAGGATGTCCTTGTAGTAACACAGGGGGATGTCCGTGTGGTGGACAGTGGGAAGGACATCTGTTTTGTTGGACCATAGATAGGAATTCCATGTGGTGGATAGTTTGGGAGGACCTCCCTGTCGTGGACAGTTGGGAGGACATTTCTGTTATGGACAGTGGGATGGATGTCTCTGTGGCGGAATATGGGGGGACATCACTTGGTGGACAGTGGGGGAGGACGTTTCTGTGGTGGAAAGTGGGGAAGAATGTTCCTGTGGTGGACATTAGGCTGGACATCTCTTTGGTTGACAGTGGAAAGGACATCACTCTTGTGGACAGTGGAAAGAATATTCCTGTGGTGCACAGTTGTGAGGACATCCTATTTGTGCATAGGAGGATATCCCTGTGGTTTAAAGTGAGGAGGATATCCCTTTGGTGGACAGTGGGAAAGACGTCCATGTGGTGGACTTTGGGGAGGTCCACACTGTAGTTTAACATTGGGGAGGATGTCCCTTTGGTGGAAAGTGGAAAGGATGTCCCTGTGGTGCACATTAGTCAGGGTGTCCCTGTTGTACACATGAGGATGTCCCTGTGGTGAAAAGTGGTAAGGACGTCACTGTGCTTGACATTGGTGAAGATGACCCTTTGGTGGACAGTTTTATGGATGTCCTTGTGGTACAGAGGAAGATGTCCCTGTGGAAGACACTGGGGAGGACCACTCTCTGATGGACAGTGGGGAGAAAATCCCTGTGCTGGACAGTTTCATGGACGTCCCTGTGGTGAAAATTGTGTAGAACATCCCTGTAGTGGACAATAGGGAGGACATCCCTGTTATTAAAATGTGGGAATAATATCCTTTTTGTGGACAGTGGAAGGATGTCCATGTTGTGGACAAGCAGATTATGTCCCCATGGTGGACGATGTGGAGGACCTTCCTGTGGTGGACATGAGTAGGATGTTCCTGTGGTGGACAGTGGGGAGGACATCCCTCTTTGGTAATTGGGGAGGACATCCTTGTGGTGGACAGTGGAAAGGGACATCACTGTGGTGGACATTGGGAAGAATGTCCCTGTGGTGGACAGCGGAGAGGACATCTCTGTGGTGTACAATGGGAAGGACGTCCCTCTGGTGGACAGTGGAGAGGATGTACCTGTGGTGGACAGTGGAAAGGACATTCTATGGTTGACAGAGGGAAGATTGTCCCTGTGATGGAGAGCAGGCAGGACCTCTCTGTGGTGGACAGGGGGAAGGACATCCCTGTTGTGGACAGTAAAAGGATGTCCCTTTTTTGCACATTGGGGAAGATGTTCCTCTGGTGAACAGTGGGAAGGACATCCCTGTGGTGGACAGTGGGGAGGACATTTCTGTGGTGGACAGTGGGAGGGACATTCCTGTTGTGGACAGTGGGGAGGATGTTTCTGGTTTGGACAGTGTTATGGGCATTTCTGTGGTGGACAGTGTGAAGAAGTTCCATGTGTTGTACAGTGGGGAGGACATTTATGTTGTGGACTGTGAGAAGGATGTCCATTTTGTGAATATTGGGAAGGACCTCCGTGTGGTGGACAGTGGGAAGCATGTCACTCTCATGGACAGTGGGGAGAAACAAAATGTGGTGGACAGTGGAAAGGATGTCTCTGTGGTGGATATAGGAGAGGACATCATTTAGTGAACATTGGGAAGTACGTTCCTGTTGTGGACAGCAGGGTGTACCTTTCTGTGGTATGCAGTTGGAAAGACATGCCTGTTGTGGACAGTGCATAGGACGTCCCTTTGGCGGACAGTGGAAGGACATTCCTGTGATGTACAGTACAGAGGACTTCCCTGGGGTGGACAGTGGGACAGAGGTCCCTATGGTGGACCAAGGAAAGGTCATGACTGTTGTGGACAGGGCAAAGGACATCCATTTGGTGGACAATGGAAAGACATACCTGTGGTGGACATTAGTGAGGATTTCCCTGTGGTAGACAGTGAAAAGGAGGTCCCTGTGCTGGACCATGGGAAGAACATACTTGTTGTGGACAGAGCGGAGGACATCCCTGTGGTGGACAGTGGAAAGGACATACCTGTGGTGGACAGTAGAGAGGACTTCCTTGTTGTGGAAAGTGAGAAGGATGTCCCTGTGGCAGACAGTGGGAAGGACATATATATTGTGGACTGTGGGAAGGACAACCCTATTGTGGATATTGGAAAGACCTGTGTGGTGAAGAGTGGGAAGGATGTCCATCTGGTGGACATTGGGGAGGAACTCCCTTTGGTGGACAGTGGAAAGGATATCCCTGTGGTTGAGAGAGGAAAGGTCGTCACTTATGTGGACAGTGGTAAGGACATCACTCTGGTGGATAGTAGAAAGGACCTCTCTGTGGTAAACAGTGGCAAGAATGTCCCTGTGGTGGAGAGTGGGAAGGACATTTATGTTGTGGATTGTGGGAAGGCATACATGTTTTGGACATTGGGAAGGACCTCCATGTGTTCTACAGTGGCAAACATGTCCCTCTCATGGATAGTGGTGAGAACCACCATGTGGTGGACAGTGGAAAGGATGTCCCTGTGATGGGCAGAGGAAAGGTTATCATTGAGGTGGACATTAGGAAGTCCATTCCTGTTGTGGACAGCAATGTGTACCTTTCTGTTGTGGACAGTGCAAAGGACATGACTTTGGTGGACAGTGCGGCGGACATCCCTGTGTTGGACAGTGGAAAGGTCATCCCTGTGGCGGACAGTAGAGAGGACATCCCTGTTGTGGACATTGGGAAGGATGACCATCTTGTGGACAGTTGGGAGGACGTCCCTGTTGTGGAAAGTGGGAAGGACATCCTTGTTATGGTCTGAGGCGATGATATCACTGAGGTGGACCAAGTGAAGGATGTCCCTGTGGTGGAGAGTGAAAAAGACATGCCTGTTGTGGACAGTGCAAAGGACATCCCTGTGGTGAACAGTGGAAAGGACATTCCTTTGGTGGACAGAGAGGACTTCCCTGTGGTGGACAGTGGGAAAAAGGTCCCTGTGGTGGACATAGGAAGGACATATATGGTGTGTACTGTGGGAAGAACGTCCCTGTTGTGGACATTGGGAAAGACATTTTGGTGGACAGTGAGAAGAATGACCCTCTTGTGGACAGTGGGGAGGACATCCCTGTTGTGGAGTGTGGGAAGAACATCCCTGTTATGTTCTGAGGGGAGTATATCACTGAGGTGGACAGAGGGAAGGACATCCCTGTGGTGGACAGCAGGGAGGACCGTTCTGTTTTGAATTGTGAGAAGGACATCCCTTTTGTAGACAGTGGGGAAGACATACCTTTCGTGGACAGTGGGGAGGATTTCACTGTGGTGGACAGTGGGAATGATGTTTCTTTGGTGCACTGGAGAACGTCCTTTTGGTGCATAGTCAGAAGGATGTTCATATGGTGGAGAGTGCGAATATCCATGTAGTGGACTGTGGTTAGGACATCCCTGTTGTGCCCAGTGGGGGGATGTTCCTGTTTTTTACAATGGGAAGGAATTCACTGTGTTTGATAGTTGGGAGAACATCCCTGTTGTGGACAGTTGGGAGGATATCACTGTGGTGGAGAGTTGAGAGTATTTCACTGTGGTGGACAGTGCAGAATACTAACTTGTAGAGAGTAAGAACAATGTTCCTTGTGGTGCACAAGAGAATGTCTTTTTGGTGGAGAGTGAGAAGGATGTCCTTGTAGCAGGGAATGCAGAGGATATCTCTGGGGAGTACAGTGGTAAGAACATTTCTGTTGTGCACAGGAGGATGTCCCTGAGGTGTACAGTGGGGAGGACATCACTGTGGTGGACAGGCAGAAGGATGTTCCTGTTGTGGACAGTGGAAAGGACCTCCTTGTGGTGGACAATGTGTAGGATGTCCCTGTGGTTTACAGTATGGAGGATATTCATGTTGTGTACAGTGGTGAGGATGTCCCTGTAGTGGACATTGGTTAGGACAACCATGTTGTGGACAGTGGTAAGAATGTCCTTTTGGTACACAGGAAGATGTCCCTATGGTGGAGAGTGAGAAGGACATCTCTTTGGTGAACAGTAGAAAGGACATCCCTGTGGTGGACAGTTGGTAAGACCTCCCTATGTTGGACAGTGGAGAGGACATTTCTGTGGTGGACAGTGTGATGTACATGTTTGTTGAGGACAGTGCGGTGGACGTCAATGTGGTGTACAATGGAAAGTACATCCCTGTGGTGGACAGAAGAGGGGATTTCTCTTTGGTGAACAGTGGGAAGGAGATCCCTGTAGTGGACAGTGGGAAGGACATATATGTTGTGGACAGTGGAAAGGATGCCCTTGTTGTGGACATTATGAAATACCTCTCTGTGGTGGACAGTGGGAAGGGTGTGCCTCTGGTGGACAGTGGGGAGGAACTCCTTGTGGTGGACTGTGGGAAGGACATCCTTGTTATGATCTGAGGAGAGGATATCACTGAGGTAGACAGTGGAAAGGACGTCATCTTGGTGGACAGTCGTGAGGATCATTCTGGTGTGAATATTGAGAAGGACATCCCTGTTGTAGACAGTGGGGAGGACATGCTGGTCATGGACAGTGGGGAGGATTTCACTGTGATTGACAGTGGGGAGGATGTTACAGTGGTGTACTAAAGAATGTGCCTGTGGTGCATAGATGGAAGTGTGTCCATATGATGGTGAGTGCAAAGGGAATCTCTGTGGTGGACAGTGGTTAGTACATCCCTGTTGTGCACAGGAGGATGTCCCTGGAGTGCACAGTGGGGAGGATGTCCCTGTTGTTTACAGTGAGAAGGACCTCTCTGTGTTTGATAGTTGGGAGGACATCCGTGTTGTGGACAGATGGGAGGATGTCCCTGTGTTGGAGAGTTGAGAGGATTTCACTGTGGTGGACAGTGTAGATGATGGCCTTGTGGACAGTAAGGACAATGCTCCTGTGGTGCACAAGAGAATGACTCTTTGGAGGACAGTGAGAAAGATGTCCTTGTAGTGGGGTGTGCAGAAGACATCTCTGTAGTGGACAGTGGTAAGAACATTCCTGTTATGCAAAGGAGGATGTTTCTGTGGTTTACAGTGGGAAGGACATCACTGTGGTGGACAGAAGAGCATGTCCCTGTGGTGGACCATTGAAGTGAAGTCCTTGTGGTCGACAGTGGGAAGGACATCCCTTTGGAAGGCAGTGGAGAGGACATCACTGTGGTGGTTAGGCAGAAGGATGTGCCTGTGTTGGACAGAGGGGAGGAGCTCCCTGTGGTGGACAGTGGGTATGATGTCCCTGTGATATATAATGCTGAGTATATTCGTGTGGTGGACAGCAGTGAGGATTTCCCAGTAGTGCATATTGTTGAGAACAACCATGTTTTGGACAGTTGTAAGGATGTCATTGTTATATAGAGGAAGATATCCCTGTGGAGGACAGTGGGAAGGAAATCTGTTTGGTGGACCATGGAAAGAATGTCCCAGTGGTGGAGAGTAGGGAGGACTTCCCTGTGGTGGACATTGGGGAGGATATTTCTGTTGTGGACAGTGGGATGGACGGCTCTGTGGTGGTATGTGGGGAGGACATGCCTTTGGTGGGCAGTTGGGAGGACATTTCTGTGGTAGAAAGTGGGAAGAATGACCCTGTGGTTGACAGCAGGGAGGACATCTTTGTAGTCTACAGTGCTAAGGACTTCTCTGTTGTGGACAGTAGAAAGAATATTCCTGTGGTGCACAGTTGTGAGAACATCCCTGTTGTACATAGGAGGATGTCCCTTTGGTGCAAAGTGAGGAGGATGTCCCTTTGGTGGACTGTGGGAAAGACGTCCATGTGGTGGACTGTGGGGTGGTCCACTCTGTAGTGAACATGGGGGAGGATGTCCCTGTGGTGGACAGTGGAGAGGAAGTCCCTGTGGTACACATTGGTCAGGATGTCCCTGTTGTTCACAGAAGGATGTCCCTATGGTGAACAGTGTGAAGGACATCACTGTGCTGAACATTGGTGAAGATAACCTTGTGGTGGACAGTTTTATGGATGTCCTTGTGGTACACAGGAGGTCATCCCTGTGGGGGAGAGTGGGGAGAACCTCTCTCTGATGGACATTTGGGAGGAAATCCCTGTGGTCGACAGTTGGGTGGACCTCCCGGTGGTGAATAGTGTGTAGAACGTCCCTGTAGTGGACAGTGGGGAGGACATCCTTGTGGTAAACTGTGGGAATAATGTCTTTTTGTGGATAGTGGAAGGATGTCCATGTTGTGGACAAGGGAATATGTTCTTATGGTGGACAGTGGGGGGACCTACCTGTGGTGGACATGGGTAGGATGTCTCTGTGGTGGACAGTGGTGAGGACATTTTTGTTTAAAGTGGGGAGGACATCCTTGTGGTGCACAGTGGGGAGGACATCTCTGTAGTGGACAGTGGGAAGAATGTGCCTGTGGTCACAGCAGAAAGGACCTATCTGTGGAGAACAATGGAAAGGAGATCCCTCTGGTGGACACTGGAGAGGATGTACCTGTGGTGAACAGTGGAAAGGACATTCTATTGTGGAGAGTGCACAGAGAGTCCCTGTGGTGTAGAGCAGTTAGGACCTCTCTTGGTGGACAGTGGGAAGGACATCCCTGTTGTGGATATTAAATGGATGTCTTTTTGTGCACATTGGGGAAGATTTCCCTCTGGTGAACAGTGGGAAGGACGTCCCAGTGGTGGACAGTGGTGAGGATGACCCTATGGTGGATAGTGGTAAGGATGCCCCTGTGGTGGACAGCAGAAAGGACCTCACTTTGGTGGACAATGGGAATGACACCCTGTGGTAGACAATGCAAAGTATGTCCCAGTGGTGCACAGTGGTGAGGACATCCCTATTGTGCACAGGAGAATGTCCTTGTGGTGGACAGTGGGGAGGACCACACTCTGTTGGACTGTGAAGTAGGACATACCTGTGGTGGACAGTGGGAAGGACGTCCCTGTGGTGGACAGTGGGGAAGATATCTGAGTTGTAGACAGTGGGAAGGATGTCCCTTTGGTGGACAGTGGGAAGGAGGTCCCTTTGGTGGACTGTGAGGGAGGAATTCCTTGAGGTGGACAGTTGGGAGGATGTCCCTGTGGTGGACAGGACAGTGCATATGACCTTTCTGTTGTGGACAGTGGCATTGACATCCTTGTGGAGGACAGTGGGTAGTATGTCCCTGTTTTGTACAGTGGGATGGATGTTTCTGCAGTGGACAGTTGGGAACATATTTGTGTCATGGACAGTTAGGAAGACATCCCTGTGGTAAACAGCGGAAAGGAAGTCATTTTTGTGGACAGAGAAAGGATGTCCATGTGGTGGACAATGGGAAGGGTGTCCCTGTTGTAGAGAGTAGAGAGGTTTTCCCTGTGGTGGACAGTAAGTAGTACGTTTCTGTGGTGGACAGTGGGGAGGACATTTCTCTTGTGGACAACTGAGAGGATGTTACTGTGTTGGACAGTGTGAAGGACATAACTGTGGTGGACAGCAGAAAGGACCTCTCTGTGGTGTACATTGGTAAAGATGTCCCTGTGATAGACAGTGATGAGGATGTTTCTGTGATGAATAGTGGAAAGGATGTCCCTGTTTTGGACAGTGGTGAGGACCTCTCCATTGTGGATATTGGGAAGGACGTCCCTGTGGTGAACAGTGGAAAGAATGTTTCTGTGGTGGACAGTGGAGAGGACCTCCTCATGGTGGAAAGTGGAAAGGACTTCACAGTGTTGGACAGTGGTGAGGAAGATTCTCTGGTGCAAAGGAAAATGTCTCTTTGGTGGCAATGAAAAGTACATCTCTGTGGTGGACATTTAAGAGAAACACACAGTGCAGGACAGTGGAAAGAACATTTGTGGACAGTGAAAAGGAAGTCCCTGTTATTGATATTGGGAAGGACCACGTTATGGTGAACAGTGGGAAGGATATCCCTATGGTAGACAGGGGGAAGGACATCCCTGTGGTGGACAGGGGGGAAGGACATCCCTGTGGTGGACAGTGAAGAGGTCTTTTATGTGTTGGACTTTTGGGATGACATCCCTGTGGTTAATACTGTGAAAGACGTTTCTTTGTTGGATAGTGGTGAGGATGTTTCTGTCGTGGAAAGTGCAGAGAGCATCTCTGGGGTGGAGAGTGTTGCTGACATCCCTGGTGTGCAAAGGAGGATGTCGCTGTGGTGCACAGTGGTGAGGATATCCCTGTAGTGTACATGAAAATGTCCCTGTTGTACAAAGTGGGTAAGATGTCCCACAGTGAAAAGGATGTCACTGTGGTGGACAATTTGGAGGATTTCCCTGTGGTGGATAGCTGGAAAGACATCCCTTTGGTGAACAAAGGAGAGGACTTCTCTATGGTGGACTGTATGAAGGATTCCCTTGTGAAGGACAGTGGGGAGAAAGTCCCTGTTGTGTACAGTGGGATGGATGTTTATGTAGTGGACAGTTGTGGACTCTGAGGGGAGGATATCACTGAGGTGGACAGATGGAAAGACATCCCTGTTGTGGACAGCAGGGAGAACCTCACTTTGGTGGACAATGGGAATGATGTCCCTGTGGTGAAGAATGCAAAGTATGTCCCTGGAGTGCACAGTGGAGAGGACATCCCTCTTGTGCACAGAAGGATGTCCTTATGGTGGACAGTGAGGTGGACCACACTCTTGTGGACTGTGTTGGAGGATGTCCCTGTGGTGGACAGTGGGAAAGATGTCCATGTAGTGGACAGTGGAAAAGATGTCTGTGTTGTGGAAATTGGGAAGGATGTCCCTTTGATGGACACTGGGAAGGAAGTTCCTGTGGTGGACTGTGGGGGAGGAACTCCTTGGGGTGGACAGTTGGGAGGATGTTCCTGTGGTGGACAGTGGGTAGGAACTTTCTGTGGTGGAAAGTGGGATGGATGTCCTTGTTGAGGACAGTGGGGAATACGTCCCTGTTGTGTACAATGGGATGGATGTTTCTGTAGTGAACAGTTGGGAACATATTTGTGTTGTGGACAGTTAGGAAGCTGTATCTGTGGTAAACAGTGGACAGCAAATGGATGTCCATGTGGTGGACATTGGGAAAAACATCCCTGATATAGACAGTGGGGAGAACATCCCTGTGGTGGACAGTGGGGAGGATGTTACTGTGGTGCACTGGAGAACGTCCTTGTGGTGCATAGTCAGAAGGATGTCCATATGGTGTTGAGTGAGGAGGATATCTCTGTGGTGGACAGTGGTTGGGATATCCCTGATGTGCCCAGTGGGGAGGATGACCCTGTTGTTTACAGTGGGAAGGAATTCACTGTGTTTGATAGTTGGGAGGACATCCGTGTTGTAGACAGTTGGGAGGATGTCACTGTGGTGGAGAGTTGAGAGGATTTCACTGTGCTGGACAGTGCAGATGGCGGCCTTGTAGACATTAAGAACAAAGTTCCTGTGGTGCACAAGAGAATGTCTCTTTGGAGGACAGTGAGAAAGATGTCCTTGTAGTGGGGATTGCAGAGGACATCTCTGGGGTGTACAGTCATAAGAACATCCCTGTTGTGCACAGGAGGATGTCCCTGAGGTGTACCATGGGGAGAACATCACTGTGGTGGACAGGCAGAATGATGTTTCTGTTGTGGACATGGGGAAGATATACCTGTGGTTGACAATGTGAAGTTTACAGTGTGTGGTTTACAGTGTGGAGGATATTCATGTTGTGGACAGTGGTGAGGACGTCCCTATCATGAACAGTGTTGATGACGACCATGTTTTGGGCAGTGGTAAGGATGTCATTGTGGTACACAGGAGGATGTCCCTGTGGTGGACAGTGGGAAGGAGATTTCTTTGGTGAATAGTGGAAAGGACGTCACTGTGGTTTACAGTTGGGTAGACATCCCTGTGGTGGAGAGTGGATAGGACGTTTCTGTGGTGGACAGTGGAGAAGAAGCTTCTGTGGTGGACAGTGGGATGTACATGTTTTTTGTGGACAGTGCGGAGGACGTCAATGTGGTTGACAGTGGAAAGGACATCATTGTGGTGGACAGTAGAGAGGACTTCCTTGTGGTGG
The DNA here is from genome assembly GCF_011762505.2 of Arvicanthis niloticus. Lineage (NCBI taxonomy): Eukaryota > Metazoa > Chordata > Mammalia > Rodentia > Muridae > Arvicanthis > Arvicanthis niloticus. The sequence goes on from NW_023046142.1 coordinate 21,258, forward strand.
ACAGTTTGAAGGACATATATGTTGTGGACAGTGGGAAGGACATCACTGTTGTGAACATTGGGAAAGACCCCTTCATGGTGAACAGTAGGAACAGTGTGCCTCTGGTGGACAGAGGGGAGGCCCTCGATGTGGTGGACAGTGGGAAGTACATCCCAGTTATGATCTCAGGAGAGGATATCACTTATGTGGACAGTTGGAAGGACTTCTTCTTGGTTGACAGTGAGGAGGATCTTTCTGGTGTGAATAGTGGGAAGGACATCCCTATTATAGACAGTTAGGAGGCTGTTAGTGTGGTGCACTGGAGAATGTCCCTGAGGTGCATAGTTGCAAGGAAGTCCACATGGTGTAGAGTGCGGAGGACATATCTGTGGTGTACAGTGGTTATGACATCCCTGTTGTGCACAGGAGAATGTCCCTGTGATGCACAGTAGGGAGGATGTCCCTGTTGTTTACAGTGGGAAGGACTTAGCTGTGTTTGATAGTTGGGAGGACGTCCGTGTTGTGGACAGTTGGGAGGATGTGCCTGTGTTGGAGAGTTGAGATGATTTCTTTGTGGTGGACAGTGTGGATGATGGCCTTGTGAACAGTAAGGACAATGATCCTGTGGTGCACAAGGGAATGTCTCTTTGGTCGACAGTGAGAAGGATGTCCTTGTAGTGGGGATTGCAGAAGACATCTCTGGGGTAAACAGTGGTAAGAACATCCCTGTTGTGCACAGGAGGATGTCCCTGTGGTGTACAGTGGGTAGGACATCACTGTTTTGGACAGTGAAGAGGACTTCCCTGTGGTGGACCATTGAAATGACGTTTTTGTGGTCCACAGTGGGAAGGACATCCCTTTGTAGGAGAGTGGGGAGGACATCACTGTGGTGGACAGGCAGAAGGTTGTCCCTGTGTTGGACAGAGGGGAGGACCTCCCTGTGGTGGACAGTGGATAGGATATCCCTGTGGTTTACAGTGCAGAGGATATTCACATGGTGGATGACAGTGAGGACTTCCCTGTAGTGCATTTTGTTGAGGACAACCATGTGGTGGACAGTAGTAAGGATGTCCTTGTAGTACAGAGGAGGATATCTCTGTGGTGGACAGTGGGAAGGACATCTGTTTGGTGGACCGTGGAAAGGATGTCCCTGTAATTTTCAGTTGAAAGGACCTCCCTGTGATGGACAGTGAGGACATTTTTGTTGTGGACAGTGGGATGGATGTCTCTGTTGCAGAATGTGGGGAGGACATATATTTGGTGGACAGTGGGGAGGACATTTCTGTGGTGGAAAGTGGGAAGAATGTCCCTTTGGTGGACAGCAGGGAGGACATCTCTGTGGTCTACAGTGGGAAGGACCTCACTGTTGTGGACAGTGGAAAGAATATTCCTGTGGTGCACAGCTGTGAGGATGTCCCTGCTTGGCATAGGAGGATGTCCCTGTGGTGCAAAGTGAGGAGGATGTTTCTTTGGTAGACAGTGGGAAAGACGTCCATGTGGTGGACTGTGGGGAGGTCCATTCTGTAGTGAACATTGGGGAGGATATCCCTGTGGTGGACAGTGGAAAAGTTGTCCCTGAGGTGCACATGGGTCAGGATGTCCCTGTTGTGCACAGGAGGATGTCCTTGTGGTGAACAGTGGAAATGAGGTCATTTGCTGGACATTGGTGAAGATGACCCTGTGGTGGACAGTTTTATGGATGTCCTTCTGGTACACAGGAGGACATCACTGTGGTAGACAGTGGCAGGACTTCTCTCTCTGATGGACAGTAGGGAGAAAATCCCTGTGGTGGACAGTTGTGTGGACCTCCCTGTTGTGGACAGTCTGTAGAACGTCCCTGTAGTGGACAGTGGGAAGGACATCCTTGTGCTAAACTGTGAGAATAATGTCCTTTTTGTGGACAGTGGAAGGATGTCCATGTTGTGGACAAGGGGATTACATCCCTATGGTGGACATTGGGGAGGATCTCCCTGTGGTGTACATGGGTAGGATGTCTCTGTGGTGCACAGTGGGAAGGAAATCCCTGTTTAAAGTGGGGAGGACATCCTTGTGGTGGACAGTTGGGAGTACATGTCTGTGGTGGACAGTGGGAAGTATGTCCATCTGGTGGACAGCAGAAAGGACTTCTCTGTTGTGTACAATGGGAAGGACCTCCCACTGGTGGACAGTGGAGAGGATGTACCTGTGGTGGACTGTGGAAAGGATGTTCTATGGTGGACAGTGGGAAGACTGTCCCTGTGGTGGAGAGCCAGGAGGCCCTCCCTGTGGTGGACATTGGGAAGGACATCCCTGTTGTGGACAGTAAAAGGATGTCCCTTTTGTGTATATTGGGGAAGATATCCCTCTGGTGAACAGTGGGAAGGACATCCTTGTGGTGGACAGTGGTGAGGACGACACAGTGGTGGACAGTGGTAAGGATGTGCCTGTGGTGGACAGCAAGGAGGACCTCACTTTGGTGGACAGTGGGAATGACATCACTGTGGTGGACAATGCAAAGTATGTTCCTGTGTTGGACAGTGGTGAGGACATCCCTGTTTTGCACAGGAGGATGTCCTTGTGGTGGACAGTGGGGAGGGTCACACTCTGGTGGACTGTCGATTAGGATGTCCCTTTGGTGGACATTCAGGAGGATGACCCTGTGGTGGACAGTGGGAAGAACATCTTTTGTGGACAGTGGGGAGAATATTTCTGTGGTGGACAGTTGAAATGATTTCCTTGTTGTGGACAGTGTAGAGGACCTACCTGTGGTGGACATTGGGGAGGACCTCCCTGTGTTAGACATTGGTTAGGAAGTCCTTGTGGTGGTCAGTGGGTAGTAAATTCCTGTGGATGAAACTGGGGATTGCGTCCATGTGGTGGACAGAGGAAAGATCATCCCTCTTGTGGAAGACATTTCTGTGGTTGACAGTGGAAAGGACATCACTTTGATAGACAGTAGAGAGGAACTCCCTCTGGTGGAGAATGGGAAGGACGTCTCTATAGTGGACAAAGGAGAGGACATCATTTAGCAGACATTGGGAAGCACATTCCTGTTGTAGACAGCAGGTTGTACTATGGACAGGGAGGAGGACATCCCTGTGGTGGACAGTGGAAAGAACATACCTGTGATGGACAGTAGAGAGGACTTCCCTGTGGTGGACAATGAGAAGGAGGTCCCTCCTGCTGTGGGCATTGGAAAGACATACATGTTGTGGACTGTGGGAAGGACGTCCCTGTTGTGGACATTGGGAAAGACCTCCTTGTGGGGAACACTGGGAAGGATGTCCCTCTGGTGGAAATAGGGGAAGTACACCCTGAGATGGACAGTTCAAAGCATGTCCCTGTGGTTGAGAGAGGAGAGGTCGTCACTTAGGTGGACAGTAGTAAGGACATCCCTGTGGTGGATAGTAGAGAATACCTCTCTGTAGTGAACAGTGGGAAAAAGGTCCCTGTGGTGGAGAGTGGGAAGGACATTTATGTTGTGGATTGTGGGAAGGACATACATGTTGTGGACATTGGGAAGAACATCCATGTGTTCTACAGTGGCAAGCATGTCCCTCTGGTGGACAGTGTGGAGGAACACCATGTGCTGGACAGTGGGAAGGAGGTCCCTGTGGTGGACAAAGGAAAAGACATCATTGAGATGAACATTAGGAAGTACGTTCCTGTTGTGGACAGCAGGGTGTACCTTTCTGTGGTGGACAGTTGGAAGGACATGCCTGTTGTGGACAATATGGTGGACACCCCTGTGGTTGACAGTGGAAAGGACATCCCTGTGGTGGACATTAGAGAGGACTTCCCTGTGTTGGTCTGTGAGAAGGATGTCCCTGTGGTGGAGAGTGAAAAGGACATGCCTGTTCTGGACAGTGTGGAGTATATACCTGTGATGAAAAGTGGGAAGAACATCCCTGTTATGGTCTGAGTGGAGGATATCACTGAGGTGGAGAGAGGGAAGGACATCCCTGTGGTGGACAGCAGGGATAACCTTTCTCTTTTGAATTGTGGGAAGGACATACCTTTTGTAGACAGTGGGGAGGAGTTCACTGTGGTGGACAGTGGGGAGGATGTTACTATGGTGCACTGGAGAACGTCCTTGTGGTGCATAGTCAGAAGGATGTCCATATGGTGGATAGTGCAGGGGACATCACTGTGGTGGACACTGGTTAGGACATCCCTGTTGTGCCCAGTGGGGAGGATGTCCCTGTTGTTTACACTGGGAAGGACTTCACTGTGTTTGATACTTTGGAGGACATCCGTGTTGTGGACAGTTGAGAGGATGTGCCTGTGTTGGAGAGTTGAGAGGATTTCACTGTGGTGGACAGTGTGGATGACAGCCTTGTGGACAGTAAGGACAATGCTTCTGTGGTGCACAAGAGAATGTCACTTTGGTGGACAGTGAGAAGGATGTCCTTGTTGTGGGGAGTGCAGAAGAGATCTCTAAGGTGGACAGTAATAAGAACATCCCTGTTGTGTACAGGAGGATGTCTCTGTGGTGTACATTGGGAAGGACATCCCTCTGGTGGACAGTGAAGAGGAATTCCCTGTGGTGGACCATTGAAATGAAGTCCATGTGGTCAACAGTGGTAAGGACGTCCCTTTGGAGGACAGTGGAGAAGACATCACTGTGGTGGAGAGGCAGAAGGATGTCCCTGTAGTGGACAGAGGGGAGGACCTCCCTGTGGTGGACAGTGGGTAGGATGTCCCTGAGGTTTACAGTGTGGAGGATATTCGTTTGGTTGGACGGTGGTGAGAACTTCCCTGGAGGGCATATTGTTGAAGACAACCATGTTGGGGACAGTGGTAAAGATGTCCTTGTATTACACAGAATGTCCCTGTGGTGGACAGTGGGAAGGACATCTGTTTGGTGGACCATGGAAAAATGTTCCTGTGGTGGACAGTTGGGAGGACCTCCCTGTGGTGGACAGTGGTGAGGACATTTCTGCTGTGGACTGTGGGATTGAAGTCTCTATGGTGGAATGTGAGGAGCACATCCATTTGGTGGACAGTGGGGAGGTAGTTTCTGTGGTGGAAAGTGGGAAGAATGTCCCTTTGGTCAACAGCAGTGAGGACATCTCTGTGGTCTACAATTGGAAAACATCTGTTTTGGACAGATATTCCTGTGGTGCACAGTTGTGAGGACGTCCCTGTTGTGCATAGGAGGATGTCCCTGTGTTGCAAAGGGAGGAGGATGTTTCTTTGGTGGACAGTGGGAATGATGTCCATTTGGTGGACGGTGGGGAGGTCCACACTGTAGTGAACATTGGGATGATTTCCCTCTGGTGGACAGTGGAAAGGATGTCCCTGTGGTGCACATTGGTCAAGATGTCCCTGTTGTGCATAGGAGGATGTCCCTGTGGTGAAAAGTGTGAAGACATCATTGTGCTTGATATTGGTGAAGATGAACCTGTGTTGGACAGATTTATGGATGCCCTTGCGGTACATAGGAGGACATCCCTGTGGTGGACAGTGGGGAGGTCATTCCTGTGTTGGACAGCAGAGAGAACCTTTCTGTGTTGAACAGTGGGAAGAAGATCCATGTGTTGTACAGTTGGGAGTACATTTATGTTGTGGATTGTGGGAAGGACGTCCATGTTGTAGACATTGGGAAGGACATCTGTGTGGTGGACAATGGGAAGCATGTCCCTGTCATGGACATTGGGAAGGACCACCATATGGTGGGCAGTGTGAAGGACGTTCCTGTGGTGGACAGAGGAAAGGACATCATTGAGGAGGACATTAGAAAGTACGTTCCTCTTGTGGATAGCAGAGTGTAATTTTCTGTGGTGGACAGTGGAAAGGACAAGCCTGTTGTGGACAGTGCGGTGGACTTCCCTGTGGCGGATAGTGGAAAGGACATCCCTGTGGTGGACAGTAGAGAGGATTTCTCTGTAGTGGACAGTGGGAAGGTGGTACCTGTGGTGGACATTGGAAAGACATGGTGTGGATTGTGGGAAGGACGTCCCTGTTGTGGACATAGGGAAAGACCTTTTGGTGGATAGTGGGGAGGATGACCCTCTTGTGGACTGTGGGGAGGACGTCCCTGTGATGGAAAGTGGGAAGGACATCCCTGTTATGGTCTGAGGGGAGGAGATCACTGAGGTAGACAGAGGGAAGGACGTTTCTGTTTTGAATTGTGGGAAGGACATCCCTGTTGTAGACAGTGGGGAGGACATCCCTGTGGTGGACACTGGAAAGCCCATCACTGTGCTGAACAGTAGAGATTACTTTCCTGTTGTGGACAGTGGGAAGGAGGTCCCTGTGGTGGAGAGTGAAAAGGACATGCCTGTTCTGGACAGTGCGGAGGACATAACTGTGGTGGACAGTGGAAAGCACATCACTGTTGTGTACAGTAGAGAGGACTTCCCTGTGGTGGACAGTGGGAAGGAGGTTCTTTTGGTGGACATTGGAAAGACATATATGATGTGGACTGTGGGAAGGACATCCCTGTTTTGGACATTGGGAAAGACCTTCTTATTGTGGTCAGTGGGAAAGATGAACCTCGGTTGGAGAGTGGGGAGGACGTCACTGTGGTGGACAGTGGGAAGGACATCCCTGTGATAGTCTGAGTGGAGGATATCACTGTGGTGGACAGAGGGAAGGACTTCCCTGTAGTGGACAGCAGGGAGGACATTTCTGTTTTGAATAGTGGGAAGGACATACCTGTTATTGTCTGAGAGGAGGATACCACTATGGTGGACAGTGGGAAGGAGGTCCATGTGGTGGACAGTGGGAAGGACATTTATCTTGTGGACATTGGGAAAAATGACCTTGTGGTGAACTGTGGGAAGAATGTCCCTCTTGTGGACAGAGGGAAGTATGTCACTTATGTGGACAGTGGGAAGGACATCCCTGTGGTTGACAGTGGGGAGGACCTTTCTGTGGTGGACAGTGGGAAGGATATCCCTGTTGTGGACAGTGGGTAGGATGTCACTGTTTTGGACAGTGGTAAGGACATCCCTGTGGAGGACAGTAAAGAGGACCTTTCTGTGATGAACAGTGAGAAGAAGGTCCATGTGTTGGACAGTGGGGAGAACATTTATGTTGTGGATTGTGGGAAGAACGTCCATGTTGTGTACATTGGGAAGGACCACCGTGTGGTTGACAGTGGGAAGCATGTCCCTCTCAAGGACAGTGGGGAGAAACACCATGTGGTGGACAGTGGGAAGGGCGTCTCTGTGGTGGACAAAGGAGAGGACATCATTTATTGGACGTTGGGAAGTACGTTTCTGTTGTGGTCAGCAGGGTGTACCTTTCTGTGATGGACAGTGGAAACGACATGCCTGTTGTAGACAGCAGGGTGTACCTTTCTGTGGTGGAAGGACATCCCTGTGGTGGACAGTAGAGAGGATTTCCCTGTGGTGGACAGTGGGAAAAAGGTCCCTCTGGTGGACATTGGGGAGAAATTCAAAGTGGTGGACAGTGGGAAGGATGTCCCTGTGGTGGAGAGAGAGGAGGTCATCACTTAGGTGGACAGCAGTAAGGACATCCCTGTGGTGGATAGTAGAGAGGACCTGTCTGTGGTGAACAGTGCGAAAAAAGTCCCTGTGGTAGATAGTCGGAAGGACATTTATGTTTTGGATTGCAGGAAGGTCATACATGTTGTTAATATTGGGAAGGACCTCCGTGTGGTGAACAGTGGAAAGCATGTCCCTCTGGTGGACAGTGGGGAGGACCACCATGTGGTGGACAGTGCAAAGGATGTCCCTGTGGTGGACAGAAAAAAGGACACACTTATGGTGGACATTAGGAAGTATGTGACTGTTGTGGACAGCAGGGTGTAACTTTCTGTGGTGGAGAGTGGGAAGGACATGCCAGTTGTGGACAGTGCAGTGGACATTCCTGTGGTGCACAGTTGAAAGGACACCCCTGTGGTGGACAGTAGAGAGGATTTACCTGTGGTGAACAGTGGGAAGGAAGTCTGTTTGGTGGCCAGTGGGCAGGACATATATGTTGTGTACGGTGGGATGGACATCCCTGTTGTGGACAATGGGAAAGACATTTTGGTGGACAGTAAGAAGGATGACCCTCTTGTGGACAGTGGGGAGGATGTCCCTGTGGTGGAAAGTGGGAAGGACATCCCTGTTATGATTTGAGGAGAGTATAACATTGAGGAGGACAGAGGAAAGGCCATCCCTCTGGTGGACAGAAGGGAGGACCTTTCTGTATTGAATTGTGAGAAGGACAACCCTGTTGTAGACAGTGGGGAAGACATCCCTGTGGTGAACAGTGGGTAGGATTTCTCTGTGGTGGACAGTGGGGAGGATGTTACTGTGGTACACTGAAGAACATCCTTGTGGTGCATAGTCAGAAGGATGTCCATATGGTGGAGAGTGCGAAGGACATCTCTGTAGTGGACAGTGGTTAGGACATCCCTCTGGTGGACAATTTTTAGGATTTCCCTGTGGTTTACAGCATGGAGGATATTCATGATGTGGAGAGTGGTGAGGACGTCTCTGTAGTAGACATTGTTGAGGACAACCATGTTGTGGACAGTGGTAAGTATGTCCTTGTGGTACACAGGAGGATGTCCCTGTGGTGGACAGTGGGGAAGACATCCCTGTGGTGGACAGTGGGGACCATTTCACTGTGATGGACAGTGGGCAGGATGTTACTGTGGTGCACTGGAGAATGTCCCTGTGGTGCATAAATGGAAGGATGTCCATTTGGTGGAGAGTGCGGAGGATAACTCTGTGGTGGACAGTGGTTAGGACATCCCTGTTGTTCACAGGAGGATGTCCCTGTGGAGCACAGTGGGGAGGATGTCCCTGTTGTTTACAGTGGAAAGGATTTCGCTGTGTTTGATAGTTGGCAGGACATCCGATGTGGACAGGTGGAGGATGTCCCTGTGTTGGAGAGTTGAGAGGATTTCACTGTGGGGGACAGTGTGGATGACAGCCTTGTGGACAATAAGGACAATACTCCTATGGTGCAAAAAAGAATGTCTCTTTGGTGTTTAGTGAGAAGGATGTCCTTGTAGTGTGGAGTGCAGAAGACATCTCGGGGTGGACATTGGTAAGAACATCCCAGTTGTGCACATGAAGATGTCCATGTGGTGTACAGTGGGAAGGACATCCCTGTGGTGGACAGTTAAGAGGACTTCCCTGTGAAGGACCAATGAAATGACTTCCTTGTTGTCGACAGTGGGAAGGACGTCCCTTTTGGAGGACAGTAGGGAAGACATCACTGTGGTGGACAGGCAGAAGGATGTCCATGTGGTGGACAGAGGGGAGGACCTCCCTGTGGTGGACAGCGGGTAGTATGTCCCTGTGGTTTATAGTGCGGAGGATATTCATGTGGGGGACAGCGGTGAGGACTTCCCTGTAGTGCATATTGTTGAGGACAACCATGTTGTGGACAGTGGTAAGGATGTCTTTGTAGTACATAGGAGGATGTCCCTGTGGTGGACAGTGGGAAGGACATCTGTTTAGTGGACCATGGAAAGGATGTCCCTGTGGTGGACAGTTGGGAGGACCTTCCTGTGGTGGACAGTGGGCAGGATATTTCTGTTGTGGACAGTGGAATGGACGTCTTTGTGGTGGAATGTGGGGAGGACATCCCTTTGGTGGACAGTGGGGAGGACATTCCTGTGGGGGAAAGTGGGAAGAATGTCCCTGTGTTGAACAGCAGGGAGTACATATCTGTGGTATACAGTGGGAAGGACATCTCTGTTGTGGACAGTGGAAAAAACATTCCTGTGGTGCACAGTTGTGAGGATGTCCCTGTTGTGCATAGGAGGATGTCCCTGTGGTGCAAAGTGAGGAGGATGTTTCTTTGGTGGATAGTGGAAAAGAGGTCCATGTGGTGGACTGTGTGGTGGTCCACCCTTTAGTGAACATTGGGGAGGATGTCCCTGTGGTGGACAGTGGAAAGGATATCCTTGTGGTGCACATTGGTCAGGATGTCCCTTTTCTGCACAGGAGGATGTCCCTGTGGTGAACAGTGGGAAGGATGTCTCTGTGCTGGACATTGGTGAAGATGACCATGTGATGGACAGTTTTATGGATGTCCTTGTGGTACACAGGAGGACATCCCTGAGGTGGACTGTGGTGAGGAACTCTCTGTTTGACAATGGGGGTGGAATCCCTGTGGTCGACAGTTGGGTGGACCTCCCTGTGGTGGACAGTGTGTAGAATGTCCCTGTAGTGGACAGTGGGAGGACATCCCTGTGATAAACTGTGGGAATAATGTCCTTTTTTGTGGACAGTGGAAGGGTGTCCATGTTGTGTACAAGGGGTGTACATCCCTATGGTGTACAGTGGAGAGGACCTCCCTGTGGTGGACATGGGTAGGATGTCTCCATGATGGACATTGGGGAGGACATTCCTGTGTAAAGTGGGGAGGACAAGCTTTTGGTGGACAGTGGTGAGGACATCTCTGTGGTAGACAGTAGGAAGAATGTTCCTGTGGTGGACAAGGGAAAGGACCTCTCTGTGATGTACAATGGGAAGGACGTCCTTCTGGTGGACAGTGGAGAGGATGTGCCTGTAGTGGACAGTGGAAAGGACGTTCTATGGTGAATAGTGGGAAGACTGTCACTGTGGTGGAGAGCAGGAGAACCACTCTGTGGTAGACAGTGGGAATGACACCCCTGTTGTGGACAATAAAAGGATGCCCCTTTTGTGCACATTGGGGAAGATGTCCCTCTGGTGAACAGTGGCAAGTACATCCCTGTGATGGACAGTGGCGAGGACGACCCTGTGGAATACAGTGGTAAGGATACCCCTGTAGTGGACAGCAGGGAGGACCTCACTATGGTGGGCATGGGGGAATGATGTCCCTGTAGTGCAAAGTGGTGAGGACATCCCTGTTGTGCACAGGAGGATGTCCTTCTGGTGGACAATGGGGACAACCCCACTCTGGTGGACTGTGGGGTAGGACATCCCTGTGGTGGAGAGTGGGAAGGACATCTATATGGTGGACAGTGGTGAAGATGTCTGTGTTGTGGACAGTGGGAAGGATGTCCCTTTGGTGGACAGTGGGAAGGACATCCCTGTTGTGGACTGTAGGGGAGGAACTCGTTGGGGTGGAATATTTGGAGGATGTCACTGTGGTGGACAGTGTGTTAGACCTTTCTGTTGTGAACAGTGATATTGACGTCCTGGTAGAGTACAGTGGGGAGTACGTCTCTGTTGTGTAGAGTGGGTTGGATGTTTCTGTAGTGGAACATATTTGGGTGGTGGATAGTTAGGTAGACGTCCGTGTAGTAAACAGTAGGAAGGAAGTCCTTTTTGTGGACACCGAAATGATATCTACGTGGTGGACAATGGGAAGGACGTCCCTGTTGTAGACAGTTGGTAGGTTCTTCCTCTGGTGAACAGTAAGTAGGACATCCCTGTGGTGAACAGTGGGGAGACCATTTCTGTTTTGGACAACTGAGAGGACGTTACTGTGGTGGACAGTGTGAAGGACACCCCTGTGGTGAACAGTAGTAAAGATGTCCCTGTGATAGACAGTGATGAGTATGTTTCTGTGGTGAACAGTGGAAAGGACATCCCTGTTGTGGACAGTGGTGAGGACATCCCTGTCGTGGATATTGGGAAGGACATCCCTGTGGTTAATAGTGGAAAGGATATTTCTGTGTTGGACAGTGGAGAGGACCTTCTCATGGTGGAAAGTGGAAAAGACGTCACAGTGGTGGACAGTGGTGAGGACGTTTCTCTGGTGCAAAGGAAAATGTCCCTTTGTTGGACAGTGGAAAGTACATCTCTGTGGTGGACAATAGAGAGAAACACACTGTTGTGGACAATTTGAAGAATATTTATGTTGTGGACAGTGGGAAGGCAGTCCCTGTTGTCGATATTGGGAAGGACCTCCTTGTGGTGAACAGTGGGAATGATATCCCTCTGATGGACATTAGGGAGGACATCACTGTGTTGGACAGGGGGAAGGACATCCCTGTGGTGTAAGGGAAGAGGATTTTCTGTGTTGGACATTTGGGATGACATCCCTGTGGTGAATAGTGGCAAAGATGTTTCTTTGGTGGATAGTGGGGAGGATGTCCCAGACGTGGAGAGTGCAGAGGACATCTCTGGGGTGGAGAGTGTTGCTGACATCACTGGTATCCAAAGGAGGATGTCCCAGCAGTGCACAGTAGTGAGTATATCCCTGTTGTGCAAAAGAAAATGTCCCTGTTGTGCAAAGTGCGTAGGATGTCCCAGTGGTGAACAGTGAAAAGGATGTCACTGTGGTGGACAATTTGGAGGATATCCCTGTGGTGGACAGTGGTGAGGAAATCCCTGTTGTTCACAGGAAAATGTCCCTCTTGTGCAAAGTTTGTAGGATATCCCAGTGGTGAGCAGTGAAAAGGATGTCACTGTGATCGACAATTTGGAGGATGTCCCTGTGGTGGACAGTGGGAAGGATGTCCGTTTGTTGGACAACAGGGAAAACTTCACTATGGTGGACTATATAAAGCACATCCTTTTTGTGGTCAGTGAGGAGGATGTACCTGTGATGGACAGTGGGGAGGATGTCTCTGTGGTGGATAGTTGAAAGATGTATCTTTGGTGGACAGTGGAAAGTACGTCCTTTGATATACAGTGGGAAGAACATCCCTTTGGTAGACAGTGGTGAGGACGTCCATGTGATGGACACTGGGGAGGATGTTCTGTGGTGGACAGTTGGAAGAATATCCCTGTGGTGGACAATGCAAATTATGTTCCTGTGGTGGACAGTGGTGAGGACATCCCTGTTGTGCACAGGAGGATGACCTTGTGTTATACAGTGTGGAGGGCCACGCTCTGGTGGACTGTGGGGTAGGACGTCCCTTTGATGGACAGTGGGAAGGACGTCCCTTTGGTGGACAACAAAGAGGACTACTCTATGGTGGACTGTATGAAGGATGTCCTTGTGGTGGTCAGTGGGGAGTATGTTTATATGGTGGACATTGGGGAGAAAATTTATGTGGTGGACAGTTGAAATGACGTCCATGTGGTGGACAGTTGAGAGGACCTACCTGTGGTGGAGATATGGGAGGAACTACCTGTGGTAGACAACGGGTAGGATGTCCCTGTGGTGGACAACAGCAAGGAATTCTCTATAGTGGACTTTATAAAGGATGACCTTGTGGTGGTCAGTGGGGAGGATATCCCTGTGGTGGACATTGGGGAGAATGTCTTTGTGGTGGACAGTTGAAAGATGTCCTTTGGTGGACATTGGGAAGAACGTCCCTTTGTTAGAAAGTGGGAAGGACATCCCTGTGGTAGACAGTGGGTAGGATGTCCTTGTGGAGGTCATTGGGTAGAACGTCTCTGTTGTGGACAGTGGGAAGGACATCACTCTTGTGGAGAGTGGGGAGAATATTTCTGTGGTGGACAGTTGAAATGATGTCCCTGTGGTGGACAGTGTAGAGGACCTACCTGTGGTGGAGATTGGGGAGGACTTTGGTGTAGAAGTATGTGGGTATGACGTCCCTGTGGTGGACAGTGGAAAGAATATCCCTGTTGTGGACAGTGGGGAGGACAACCCTGTGGTGGACAGTGGAAAAGAGGTCCCTGTGGTGGACAGTGAAAAGGACATTTATGTTGTGGACTGTGGGAAAAACATCTCTGTTGTGGACATTGAAAAAGACCTCCTTGTGGTGAACTGTGGGAAGAATGTCTGTCTTGTTGACAGAGGGGAGGATGTCACTTAGGTGGACAGTGGGAAGGACATCACTGTGGTGGACGGTGAAGAGGACTTCCCTGTGGTAGAAGGTTAAAATGACGTCCTTGTGGACAACAGTGGGAAGGACATCCCTTTGGAGGACAGTGGGGAGGACATCACTGTGTTTAACTGGCAGAAGGATGTCTCTGTGGTGGACAGAGAAGAGGACCTCCCTGTGGTGGACAGTGGGGAGGATGTACCTGTTCTTTACAGTGGGAAGGATTTCACTGTGTTTGATAGTTGGGAAGACGTCCCTGTTGTGGACAGTTGGGAGGATGCCACTGTGTTGGAGAGTTGAGAGGATTTCACTGAGGAAGGCAGTGGATGATGTCCTTGTGGACAGTAAGGACAACGCTCCTGTGGTGCACAAGAAAATGTCTCTTTGGTGGACAGTGAGAAGGATGTCCTTCTAGAGGGAAGTGCAGAAGACATCTCTGGGGTTGACAGTGGTAAGAATATCCCTGTTGTGCACATGTGGATATCCCTGTTGTGTACAGTGGGGAGGACATCACTGTGGTGGACAGACAGAATGATGTCCCTATGGTGGACAGAGGGGAGTACCTCCCTGTGGTGGACAGTGTGTAGGATGTCCCTGTGGTTTACAGTGCGGAGGATATTCATGTTGTGGACAGTGGTGAGGACTTCGATGTAGTGCATATTATTGAGAACAACCATGTTGTGAACAGGGGTAAGGATGTCCTTGTAGTACACAGGAGGATGTCAATGTGGTGGACAGTGGGAAGAACATCTGTTTGGTGAACCGTGGAAAGGACTTCACTGTGGTAGACATTTGGGAGAACCTCCCTGTGGTGGACATTGGGGAGGACATTTCTATTGTGGACAGTGGGATGGACATCTCTGTGGCGGTATGTGGGGAGGACATCACTTTGGTGGACAGTGGGGAGGACGTTTCTGTGGTGGAAAGTGGGAAGAATGTCCCTGTTGGGGACAGCAGGGAGGACATCTCTGTGGTCTACAGTGGGAAGGATATCTCTGTTGTGAACAATGGAAAGAATATTCCTGTGTTGCACAGTTGTGAGGACATCCCTTTTGTGCATAGGAGGATGTCACTTTGGTGCAAAGTGCTTAGGATGTTTCTTTGGTGGACAGTGGGAAAGACGTCCATGTGGTGGACTGGGTGGAGGTCAACTATGTTGTGAACACTGGGGAGAATGTCCCTGTGGTAGACAGTGGAAAGGATGTCCCTGTGTTGCACATTGGTCAGTATGTCCCTGTTGTGCACACGAGGATGTTCCTGTGGTGAGCTGTGGGAAGGACGTCATTGTGCTGGACATTTGTGAAGATGACACTGTGGTGGACAGTTTTTTGGATGTCCTTGTTGTACATAGGAGGACATCCCTGTGGTGGAGAGTGGGGAGGACCTCTCTCTGATGGACAGTGGGGAAGAAATCCCTGTGGTGGACAGTTGGGTGGAACTTCCTCTGGTGAAAAGTGTGTAGAACGTCCCTGTAGTGGACAGTGGGAATGACATCCCTGTGCTAAACTGTGGGAATAATGTCCTTATTGTAGACAGTAGTAGGATGTCCTTGTTGTGGATGAGGTGAGTATGTCCATATGGTGGACATTGGGGAGGACCTCCCTTTCGTGGGCATGGATAGGATGTCTCTGTGGTGGACAGTGTGGAGGACATCTGTGTTTAAATTGGGGAGGATATCCTTGTGGTAGACAGTGGTGAGGACATTTCTGTGGTTGACAGTGGAAAGTACATACATTTGGAGGACAGTAGAGATGACTTCCCTCTCTTGTACAATGAGAAGGAAGTCCCTGTGGTGGACATTGGAAGGACGTATATGTTGTGGACTGTGGGAAGGATGTCTCTATTGTGGCCATTGGGAAAGACCTCCTTGTGTTGAACAGTGGGAAGGATGTCCCTCTGGTGGACATTGGGGAGGAACTCCCTGTGGTGAACAGTGGGAAGGATGTCCCTGTGGTGGAGAGAGGGGAGGTCGTCACTTAGTTGGACAGTGGTAAGGACATCACTGTGGTGGATAGTAGAGAGGACCTCTCTGTAGTGAACAGTGGGGAAGAAGCTCCCTTTGGTGGAGAGTGTGGAGGTCGTCACTTAGGTGGAAATTGGTAAGGACATCCCTGTGATGGATAGTAGAGAGGACCTCTCTGAGGTGAACAGTGGGAAGAAGGTCCCTGTAGTGGAGAGTGGGAAGGACATTTATGTTGTGGATTGTGGGAAGGACATACATGTTGTGGACATTGGGAAAGAACTCCGTGTGTTGTACAGTTTCAAGCATGTCCCTCTGGTGGAGAGTGGGGAGGACCACCATGTGGTGGACAGTGGGAAGGATGTCCGTGTGGTGGACAGAGGAAAGAAATCATTGAGGTTTACATTAGGAAGTCCTTTCCTGTTGTGGACAGCAGAGTGTACCTTTCTGTGGTCTACAGTTGGAAGGACATGCCTGTTGTGGACAGTGTGGTGGACATCCCTGTGGTGGACAGTGGAAAGGACATCCTAGAAGTGGACAATAGAGAGGACTTTCCTAGGGGGACAGTGGGAAGGAGGTCCCTTTGGTGGACATTTGAAAGACATATGTGGTGTGGTCTGTGGGAAGGAAGTTTCTGTTGTGGACATTGGGAAAGACCTTTTGGTGGACAGTGGGAAGGATGACCCTTTTGTGGACAGTGGAGTAGATGTACCTGAGGTGGTATGTGGGAAAAACATCCCTGTTATGGTCTGAGTAAAGGATATCCCTGAGGTGGACCGAGGGAAGGATGTCATTGTGGTGGAAAGCAGGGAGGACCTTTTGTTTTGAATTGTGGGAAGGACATACCTGTTGTAGACAGTGGGGAGGACATCTCTGTGGTGGACAGTGGAAAGGACATCCTTCTGGTGGACAGTAGAGAGGACTTCCCTGTTGTGCACAGATGGAAGAAGGACACTGTGGTGGAGTGTGAAAATGATATGCCTGTTTTGGGGGGTGTGGAGGACATCTCTGTGGTGGACAATGGAAAGGACATTTCTGTGGTGTACAGTAGAGAGGACTTCCCTTTGGTGGACAGTGAAAAAAAAGGTCACTGTGGTGGAGATTGAGAAGGACATATAAGTTGTGGACTGTGGGAAGGACGTCCCTTTGTGGACATTGGGAAAGATCTCATTGTGGTCAATAGTAGGAAGGATGACACTCTGGTGGACATTAGGGAGGAACTTCTTGTGGTGGACAGTGGGTAGGATGTCCCTGTAGTGGAGAGAGGAGAGGTCATCACTTAGGTGGACAGTGGTAAGGACATCCCTGTGGTGCATAGTAGAGAGGACCTCTCTGTGGTGAACAGTGGGAAGAAGATCCCTGTGGTGGAGAGTGGGAAGGAAATTTATGTTGTGGACTGTGGGAAGGACGTACATGTTGTGGACATTGGGAAGGACCTCCGTGTGTTCTACAGTGGCAAGCATGTCCCTCTGGTGAAGAGTGTGGAGGACCACTATGTGAAGGGCATGCAGAGAGATAGAGGACAGAAGGGCATCCTGAGAGTAGACAGAAGATAAGGTCATACAGTGAGAGGAGTGAACAGAAGGCCATCCAGAGAGGAGAAGAAAGAAGGGCATCCAGAAAGAGGACAGGACAGAAAGGCATCCAGAGAGAGAAGAGAACAGAAGGCAATTCATAGATAGGAGAAGACAGAAGGGCATCCAGAGAAAGGATAAGACAGAAGGGGATCCAGACAGAGGAGAAAACAGAAGGGCATCAAGAAAGAGGAGAGAAGAGAAGGGCATCCAGAGAGAGGAGAGAACAGAAGAGCATCCAGATAGAGAAGAAAAGAGAAGGGCCTCCAGAGAGAGGAGAGGACAGAAGGGCATCCAGAGAGAGGAGAGAACAGAAGGGCATGCAGTGAGTGGAGAGAACAGAAGAGCATCCAGATAGAGGAGAGGACAGAAGGTCATCCAGAGGGAGGAGAAGACACAAAAATATCAAGAGAGAGGAGATCAAAGAAGGGCATCCAGAGGGAGGAGAAGACACAAAAACATCGAGAAAGAGGAAAGCACAGAAAGGCATCCAGAGCAGGGATAGAACAGAAGGGCATCCAGGGAGAGGAGAGAACAGAAAGGCATCCAGGGAGAGGAGAAGACAGAAGGGCATCCAGGGAGAGGAGAGAATAGAAAAACATCAGGAGAGAGGAGAAGACAGAAGGGCATCCAGAGAGAGGAGAGGACAGAAGGGAAGCCAGAGAGAGTAGAGAACAGAAGGGCATCCAAGGGAGGAGAAGACAGAAGGGCATCCAGAGAGAGGAGAAGACAGAAGGGCATCCAAAGATAGGAAAGAACAGAAGGACATCTATAGAGAGGAGAGGACAGAAGGGCATCCAGATAGAGGAGCATATCAGAAGTGCATCCAGAGAGAGGAGAGAATAGAAGGGCCTCCAGAAAGAGGAGAGAACAGAAAGGCATCCAGAGAGATGAGAGAAAAAAGATTATCCAGAGAGAGAATAGAACAGAAGGATATCTAGAGAGATGAGAGTACAGAAAGGCATACGGAGATTAGAGAAAAGTGAAGGTCATCTAGAGAGAAGATACAACAGTAGGGCATCCAGATAGAGGAGAAGACAGAAGGGCATCCAGAGAGAGGAGATGATGTAAGGGCATCCAGAGAGAGGAGAGAACAGAAGGGCATCCAGAGAGAGGAGTAAACAAAATAGCATACAGAGAGAGAAAAGGACAGAAGGGAATCCAGAGAGAGGAGAAGACAGAAAAACATCCAGAGAGAGGAGAGGACAGAAGGGCATCTGGAGAGAGGATAGAACAGGATGGCATCCAAATAGAGGAGAGGACAGAAGGGCATCTGGAAAGAGGAGAGAACAGAAAGGCATCCAGAGACTATATCAAACAGAAGGACATCCGGAGAGAGGAGAGAACAGAAGGGCATCCAGAGAGAGGAGAGGACAGAAGGGCATCCATAGAGGGGAGAAGACAGAAAAACATCCAAAGAGAGCAGAGGACAGAACGGCATCCAGAGAGAGGATAAAACACAAGTGCATCCAGAGAGAGGAGAAGACAGAAGAGCATCCAGAGAGAGGAGAGGACAGAAGGGCATCCAGAGAGAGGAGAAGACAGAAAAACATCCAGAGAGAGTAGGGTAGAGAAGGGCATTCGGGGAAATAATAGAACAGAAGGGCATCTGGAGAGAGGAGAGGACAGAAAGGCAACGAGAGAGGAGAAGACAGAAGAACATACAGAGAGAGGAGAAGACAAAATGGCATCATGATAGATCAGAGGACAGAAGTGCATCCAGAGAGAGGAGAGAAGAGAAGGGCATCCAGATAGGAGAAGACAGAAGGACATCCAAAAAGAGAAGAGGACAGAAAGGCATCCGGAGATATGAGAGAACAGAAGGGCATACTGAAAGAGAAGAAGACAGAAGGGCATCCAGAGAGAGGACAGGACAGAAGGGTATCTAGAGAGAGGAGAGAACAGAAGGGCATCCAAAGACATGAGAACACAGAAGAGCATAAAGTGAGAGGACAGGACAGAAGAACATCCAGAGAGAGGAAAAGCCAGAAAAACATCCAGAGAGAGGAGAGGACACAAGGGCATCCAGAGAGAGGAAAGAACAGAAGGGCATCTGGAGAGAGGAGTGAACAGAATGGCCTCCAGTAAAAGGCGAGGACAGAAGGGCATTTAGAGAGAGGGGGGGACAGAAGGGCATTCAGTGAGAGGTGAGAAGAGAAGGGCATACAGAAAGAAAAGAAAACATAAGACCATCCAGAGAGAGAAGAGGACATTAGGGCATCCAGAGAGAGAAGACAGAAAAACCTTCAGAGAGAGGAGAGAACAGAAGGGCATCCAGAGAGAGAATAGAAAAAAAGGGAATCCAGAGAGAGGAGAGGACAGAAGGGCATCCAGAGAAAGGAGAGAACAGAAGGGCATCCATAGAGGGGAGAAGACAGAAAAACATCTAGAGAGAGGAGAAGACAGAAGGGCATCCAGAGAGAGGAGAAGACAGAAAAACATCCAGAGAGAGTAGAGTACAGAAGGGCATCCGGAGAAAGGATAAAACAGAAGTGCACCAGATAGAGGTGAGGACAGAAAGGCTACCAGAGAGAGGAGAGGACAGAAAGGCAACCAGAGAGAGGAGAGGACAGAAGGGCATCCCGAGAAAGGATAGAACAGAAGGGCATCCGGAGGGAGGAGAGAACAAAGAGGCATCCAGAGAGAGGAGAGAACACAAGGGCATCCAGGGAGAGGAGAGGAGAGAATGGCATCCTGATAGATGAGAGGACAGAAGTGCATTCAGAGAGAGAAGAGGAAAGAAAGGCATCCAGAGAGATGCGAAAACAGAAGAGCATACAGAGAGAGGAGAAGACAGAAAAACATCCCAAGAGAGGAGAGGACAGAAGTGCATCCAGAGAAAGGATAGAATTGAATGTCATCCGCAGAGAGGAGAGGACAGAATGCCATCCAGATAGAGGAGAGGACAGAAGGGCATCCGAAGAGAGGAGAGAACAGAAGAGCATCCAGAGAGAGGAGAGAAGAGGTCATCCAAAGCGATAGAGGACAGAAGGTCAAGCTGAGAGAGGTGAGGACAGAAAGGCCTCCAGAAAGAGAAGACAGAGGGCATCCAGAGAGAAAAGAGGACAGAATGGCATCCGGAGAAAGGAGAGAATAGATGCAAATCCAGAGAGAGCCGAGAACAGAAGGGCATTCAGAGAGAGGAGAGGACAGAAGGGCATTCAGAGAGGAGAGGACAGAAGGGCATCCATAGAGAGGAGAGAACTGTAGGGCATCCAATGAGTGGAGAAGACACAAGGGCATCCAGAGAGAGGAGAGAACAAAAGGGCATCCAGAGAAAGGAGAGGACAGAAGGGCATCCAGAGAGAGGAGAGGACAGAAGGGCATCCGAAGAGAGGAGTGAACAGAAGGGCATCCAGAGAGAGGAGAGAACACAAGAGCATAAAGAAAGAAGAGAGGACCAAATGGCATCCAGAGAGATGATAGTATAGAATGGCATACAGAGAGTGGAGAAGAAAGAAGGGCATCCAAGGAGAGGAGAATACAGAAGGGCATCCAGAGGAAGAAGAGGACAGAAGGGCATCTGGAGAAAGGATAGAACAGAAGGTCATCTGCAGATAGGAATGGACAGAATACCATCAGATAGAGGAGAGGACAAAAGGGGATCCAGAGAGAGGAGAGAACAGATGGTCATCCAAAGAGATAGAGGACAGAAGGTCAACCTGAGAGAGGTGAGAACAGAAAGGCTTCCAGAAAGAGAAGACAGAGGGCATCCAGAGAGAAAAGAGGACAGAATGGCATCCGGAGAAAGGAGAGAATAGATGCGAATCCAGAGAGAGCCGAGAACAGAAGGGCATTCAGAAGAGGAGAGGACAGAAGGGCATTCAGAGAGGAGAGGACAGAAGGGCATCCATAGAGAGGAGAGAACTGTAGGGCATCCAGTGAGAGGAGAGGACACAAGGGCATCCAGAGAGAGGAGAGAACACAAGGGCATCTAGAGAAAGGAGAAGTCAGAAGGGCATCAAGAGAGAAGAGAGGACAGAAGGGCATCTGGAGAAAGGAGTGAACAGAAGGGCATCCAGAGAGAGGAGAGAACACAAGAGCATAAAGAAAGAAGAGAGAACCGAAGGGCATCCAGAGAGAGAAGAGTACAGAATGGCATACAGAGAGAGGAGAAGAAAAAAGGGTATCCAAGGAGAGGAGAATACAGAAGGGCATCCAGAGGAAGAAGAGGACAGAAGGGCATCTGGAGAAAGGATAGACCAGAAGGTCATCTGCAGATAGGAATGGACAGAATGCCATCAGATAGAGGAGAGGACAGAAGGGGATCCAGAGAGAGGAGAGAACAGACGGTCATCCAAAGAGATAGAGGACAGAAGGTCAACCTGAGAGAGGTGAGAACAGAAAGGCTTCCAGAAAGAGAAGACAGAGGGCATCCAGAGAGAAAAGAGGGCAGAATGGCATCCGGAGAAAGGAGAGAATAGATGCGAATCCAGAGAGAGCAGAGAACAGAAGGGCATTCAGAAGAGGAGAGGACAGAAGGGCATTCAGAGAGGAGAGGACAGAAGGGCATCCATAGAGAGGAGAGAACTGTAGGGCATCCAGTGAGAGGAGAGGACACAAGGGCATCCAGAGAGAGGAGAGAACACAAGGGCATCTAGAGAAAGGAGAAGTCAGAAGGGCATCAAGAGAGAAGAGAGGACAGAAGGGCATCTGGAGAAAGGAGTGAACAGAAGGGCATCCAGAGAGAGGAGAGAACACAAGAGCATAAAGAAAGAAGAGAGAACCGAAGGGCATCCAGAGAGAGAAGAGTACAGAATGGCATACAGAGAGAGGAGAAGAAAAAAGGGCATCCAAGGAGAGGAGCATACAGAAGGGCATCCAGAGGAAGAAGAGGACAGAAGGGCATCCGGAAACAGTTGAGAACAGAAGGGCATCCGGAAAATGTTGAGAACAGAAGGGCATCTGGAGAGAGGAGGGAACATAAGGTCATCCAGAGAGATAGAGGAGAGAAGGTCATCCTGAGAGAGGTGAGGACAGAATGGCCTCCAGAGAGAGAAGACAGAGGGCATCCAGTGAGAAAAGAGGAAAGAAGGGCATCTAGAGAAAGGAGAGAACAGATGGGCATCCGGAGAGTGGAGAGAACAGAAGGGCATACAAAGAGAGGAGAGAACACAAGAGAATCCAGAAAGAGGAGAGGACCGAAGGGCATCCTGAGAGAGGAGAGTACAGAAGGGCATTCAAAGAGGAGAGGACAGAAGGGCATCCATAGAAAGGACAGGACTGTAGGGAATCCAAAGAGAGAGGACACAAGGGCATCCAGAGAGAGGAGAGAACACAAGGGCATCTGGAGAGAGGAGAAGTCAGAAGGGCAACCAGAGAGAGGAAAGGACAGAAGAGCATCTGGAGAGAGAAGTGAACAGAAGGGCATCCAGATAGAGGAGAGAATCAGAAGTGCATCCGGAGAGAGAAGACAACAGAAATCCATCCAGAGAGGGGAGAGAACAGAAGGGTCTCCAGAGAGAGGAGAAGACACAAGGGCATCCAGACAGAGGAGAGGACACGAGCATCCAGAGAGATGAGAGAACAGAAGAGCATAGAGAGGGAGGAGAGAACAGTAGGGCATTCAGAGACAGAAGAGAACAGAAGGGTAACCATAGAGAGGATAAGACAAAAAGGGAGAAGGTCATCCAAAGAGAGGAGAGAACACAAGAGAATCCAGAAAGAGGAGTGGACAGAAGGGCATCCAGAGAAAGGAGAATCCAAAAGGGCATACAGAGAGAGGAGAAGAAAGAAGGGCATCCAAATAGAGAAGAGAACAAAAGGGCATGGAGAGAGAGGGGAATTCAGAAGGGCATAAACAAGTGAGGAGAGAACAGAAAAAAATCTATATAGAGGAGAAGACAGAAGGGCATCCAGAGGAAGAAGTGGACAGAAGGGCATCCAGAGAGAGGAAAGGACAGAAGGGAATCCAGAAAGAGAAGAGAACAGAAGGGCATCCAGAGAGAGGAGAAGACAAAAGGGCATCCAGAGAAAGGAGAGAACAGAATGACATCCAGAAAGAGGAGTAAAAGGAATACCATTCAGAGAGAAGAGAGGACAGAAGGGCATCCAAAGAGAGGAGAAGACAGAAGGGCATCCTGAGAGAGAAGAGTACAAAAGGGCTTCCAGAGAGAGGAGAGGACAGAAGGGCATCTAGAGAGATGATAGAACAGAAGTGCATCCGGAGAGAGGAGAAGACAGAATTGCATCCAGAGAAAAAAGAGGACAAAAGGGCATCCAGAAAGAGAAGAGAACAGAAGGGCCACTATAGAGAGGAGAAGACAAAAGGGCATTTAGAGGTAGGAGAGAACAGAATGGCATACAGAAAGAGGAGTAAAAAGAAGGCCATCGAGAGAGATGAGAGGACAGAAGGGCATCCAGAGAGAGGAGAAGACAGAAGGTCATCCAGAGAGAGGTGAGAACAGAAGGGCATCCATAGAGGGGAGAAGACAGAAAAACATCCAGAGAGAGAGGACAGAAGGGCATCCAGAGAGAGGACAGAACAGAAGTGCATCCAGAGAGAGGAGAAGACAGAAGGGCATCCATTGAAAGTAGAGGACAGAAGGGCATCCAGAGAGAGGAGAAGACAGAAAACCATCCAGAGAGAGTAGAGTACAGAAGGGCATCCGGAGAAAGGATAGAACAGAAGGGCATCCGGAGAGAGGAGAGGACAAAAAGGTTACCAGAGGGAGGAGAGGACAGAAAGGCAACCAGAGAGAGGAGAAGTCAGAAGGGCATGCAGGGAGAGGATAGAACAGAAGGCCATCCATAGAGTGGAGAAGACAGAAAAACATCCAGAGAGAGGAGAGGACAGAAGGCCATTCGGAGAAAGGATAGAACAGAAGGGCATCGGGAGAGAGGAGAGGACAGAAAGGCTACCAGAGAGAGGAGAGGACAAAAGGCAACCAGAGAGAGGAGAAGACAGAAGGGCATCTGGAAGGATGAGAGAACAGAAAGGCATCCAGAGAGAGGAGATGACAGAAGGACATCTGGAGAGACGAGAAGATAGAAGAGCATCCAGAGAGAGAAGAGTACAGAAGGGCATCCAGAGAGAGGAGAGGACACAAGGGCATCCGGAGAGAGGAGAAGACAGAAGGGAATCCAGAGAGAAACGAGGACATAAGGGCATTCGGAAAAAGTTGAGAACAGAAAGGCATCTGGAGAGAGGAGAGAACCAATGTCATCCAGAGAGATAGAGGACAGAAGGTCATCCTGAGAGAGTTGAGGATAGAATCAACTCCAGAGAGAGAAGACAGAGGGCATCCAGAGAGAAAAGAGGACAAAAGGGCATCCAGAGAAAGGAGAGAACAGATGGGCATCTGGAGAAAGGAGAGAACAGAAGGTCATCCAAAGAGAGGAGAGAACACAAGAATATATCAAAAGAGGAGTGGACAGAAGGGCATCCGGAGAGAGGAGAGTACAGAAGGGCATAGAGAGAAGAAAGAAGGGCATCCAAGGAGAGGAGAGAACAAAAGGGCATGCAGAGAGAGGGCAATTCAGAAGGGCATAAATATGTGAGGAGAGAACAGAAAGGAATCTGGATAGAGGAGAACACAGAAGGGCATCCAGAGGAAGAAGCGGACAGAAGAGCATCCAGAGAGAAGAAAGGACAGAAGGGAATCCAGAAAGAGAAGAGAACAGAAGGGCAACCAGAGAGAGGAGAAGACAAAAGGGCATCCAGAGAAAGGAGAGAACAGAATGGCATCCAGAAAGAGGAGTATAAAGAAGACCATCCAGAGAGAAGAGAGGACAGAAGGGTATTCAGAGAGAGGAGAAGACAGAAGGGCATCCCGAGAGAGAAGAGTACAAAAGGGCTTCCAAAGAGAGGAGAGGACAGAAGGGAATCTAGAGAGAGGATAGAACAGAAGTGCATCCAGAGAAAGGAGAAGACAGAATTGCATCCAGAGAACAAAGAGGACAGAAGGGCATCCAGAGAGAGGAGAAGACAGAAAAACATTCACAGAGAGTTGAGTACTGAAGGGCATTCGGAGAAAGGATTGAACAGAAGGGCATCCTGTGAGAGGAGAAGACAGAAAGGCTAACAGAGAGAGGAGAAAACAGAAGTGCATCTGGAAGGATGAGAGAACAGAAAGGCATCCAGAGAGAGATGACACAAGGTCATCCAGAGAGAGGAGAGGTCAGAAGGGAATCCAGAGACAGGAGAGAACAGAAGGGCATCCAGAGAGAGGTAAGGAAAGAAGGGCATCCAGAGACAGGAGAAGACAGAATGTACTCCAGAGAGAAATGAGGACAGAAGGGCATCCGGAAAAAGATGAGAACAGAAGGGCATCTGGAGAGAGGAGAGAACAGAAGGTCATCCAGAGAGATAGAGGACAGAAGGTCATCCATAGAGAGGAGAGGACAGAAGGGCATCCAGAGACAGGAGAGGACAGAAGGGCATCCAGAGAGAGGAGAGGATAGAAGGGCATCCAGAGAGAGGAGAGAACAGAAGGGCATCCAGAGAGAGGTGAGGACAGAAGGGCATCCGGAGAGAGGAGAAGACAGAAGGTAATCCGTGTGAAGGATGTCCCTGTGGTAAACAGTGGGGAGGACATCTATGTGGTGTACGTTGGAAAGGATATCTTTGTGGTGGACAGTGGTGAGGACTTCCCTGTGATGAAGAGTGACGAGGACTTCTCGATTGTGGACAGTGAGGAGGACATTTATGTGGTGGACATTTGGGAGGATTCCCCTGTTGTGGAAGGTGGGGAAGACTTCAATTTGGTAGACAGTGGGTAGGATATCCCTGTGGTGGACAGTGGGAAGGACGTCCCTGTGGTGGACAGCAGGGAGAAGTTCTCTGTTGTGGACAGTGGGAAATGTATCCCTCCGGTGGACAGTGATGAGGACATTTCTGTGGTGGACAGTTGAAAGGACTTCACTATGTTGGAGAGTGGAGAGGACCTTCCTGTGGTGGAGAGTGGGAAGGAATTTCCAGTGGTGGACAGTGGTTAGGACATCCCTTTTGTGGACAGTGGAAAGTATGATGCTGTGGTGGACAGTGGGGAGGAAGTCCTTGTGGTGGACAGTTTGGCAGATGTCACTATAGATTACAGAGGGAAAGATGTCCCTTTGTTGGACAATGGGAAGGAGGTCCATGTGGTGGAAAGTGGGAAGTACATCTCTTTGGTGGTCATTCAGAAAGGTTGTCCCTATGGTGGACAGTGGAAAGGATATCCCTATGGTGGACAGTGGGGAGGACCTCTCTGTGGTGGACAGTGGGGAGAGTGTCCCTGTTATGGACATTGGAAAGGATGTTCCTTTAGTGCACATTGGTGATGTAAGGCCCCCAGGATTGGAGGACCTCACCCAAGCCTCGGGAATTCGCAGCCATTAACTGCAAGACACCAAACTTGATGTAATCAGCAAGAGGCATATTTTAATCAGAATACTGAGGTCAAGACCCATGACCCATGCAGGAGCAGTGGGGTCTGACCCCGGGGCTTTGGAGACAGAGAGAATTTAAAGCCCCAAACCACAACTGGGGGGAACCACAACCCACAGATCGTAAAGGAGGGCTATTGGAGAGCACCTGTGGAAAGTTCCAGTCCATTATTCAGTATATAACAGGGTCCAAAGGACAGGCTATTTTCCAAGTGCCTATACGTCATCTATCTTTTGGTCAGCCAAGTTCCTGGTATCCAGGGTGTAACGTCGGCACAAGAGCCTATCTGTTCTTGGTCTCCAGGGTGCACGGGCATGCTAACTTGAACTCTCAGCTCAAATCCTATTCAATCTATTGTGGTCAGTTTTTAGTTCCCGGTACCCTTAGCACTTGGTCATGTTCCCTGAACTCCCAACTCTGTTTTCTATTTAAACTATCATATATTTTGTCTTGTGGATAGCTAGTTTCCTAGGACCCAGAGCACAGAATAAGCTGATCTGCACTCTTGACTCTATCTGTAAAAGGTTTAAAAATTTTTTAAGTCTTTCAGTGAGGACGTCCCTGTTGTGCACAGGAGGATGTCTCTGGGTTACACAGTGGTGAGGACTTTCCTGTTCTGCACAGGAAGATGTCTCTGTGGTGCACAGTGGGGAGGATATTTCCGTTGTGAACAGTGGGGAGGACATCACTCTGCTGGACATTGGTGTAGACGACCTTGTTGTGGACAGAGGTAAGGACGTCCTTGTGGACATCCTTGTGGTGCACAGGAGGATATCCCTGTGGTGGACAGTGAAAAGAATCTCCCTCTGGTGAACAATGGGTAGGAAGTCCCTGTGGTGGACAGTGAGGAGGATGTCCCTCTGGTGGACAGTGTGTAGATCGTCCCTTTTGTGGAGAGTGAGATGGATGTTGCCGCCATGAACAGTGGTGAGGAGGTCGTTGTGATGGACAGTGGAAAGGATTTTTCTGTGGTGGACAATGGGGAGGACGTCCCTGTGGTGGTCAGTAGTGACAATGTCCCTGTTTTGGACAGTGGTGAGGATGTTTCTGTGGTGCACAGGAGAACGTCCCTTTGGTGGACCGTGGGAAGTATGTTCCAGTAGTGGAGAATGCATAGGACATCTCAGGGGTGGAGAGTGGTGAGGACGTTCCTGGTGTGCATAGGAGGATGTTAGTGTGGTGCAAAGTGGGGAGGATGTCCCTGTGGTGGACAGTGGAAAAGATGTCCCTCTGTTGTATAGTTGGGAGGATGTCCCTGTGGTGGAAAGTGGGAAAGATGTCACTTTGGTGGACAATGGGGAGAACATCCCTGTGGTGGAAAGTGGGGAAGACCTCCCTATGGTAGACAGTGGGTAGGACATCCCTGTGGTGGACAGTGGGAAGGATGTTCCTGTGGGTGACAGCAGGGAGGAAGTCACTGTGGTTGACAGTGAGAAAGACATCCCTCTGGTGGACAGAGATGAGTATGTTTATGTGGTGGACATTTAAATGGACATCACTGTTTTGGACATTGGAGAGGAACTTCTTGTGGTGGAAAGGGGAAGAAAGTCCCAGTGGCAGACAGTAGGGAGGACGTCCCTGTGGTGGAGAGGAACTTCCTGTGGTGGACAGTGAGAAGGAAGTCCCAGTGGTGGACAGTGGAGAGGACATCCCTGTGGTGGACAGTGGGTAGATTATCCCTTTGGTGGACAATGGAGAGGAACTCCTTCTGGTGTAGGATGTTTCTTTGGTTGACAGTGGGGAGGACCTCTTCATGGTGGACAGTGGGGAGGAACTCCCTCTTGTGGACAGTGGGAAGGACATCACTGTGGTGGACAGTGAGGAGGACATCCCTGTGTTGAACAGTGGGAAGGACATCCCTGTTGTGGAGAGTTGGGAGGATGTCCCTTTGTTGGACAGTGGGCAGGATGTCCATTTGGAGGAAAGTGGGGAGGATGTTTCTGCATTGGACAGTTTGGAGGACATTCTTGTGGTTGAGAGTGAGAATGATGTCCCTTTGGTGGAGAGTGGAAAGGACATCCCTGTGGTGGTCAGTGGGAAGGATGTCCCTGTAGTGGACAGTGGGAAGGATGTCCCTGTGACTTACAGTGGTGAGGATGTCCTTGTTTTACACAAAAAGAATGTCCCTTTGTTTCACAGTGGGGAGAATGTCCATGTCATGAACAGTGGGAAGGACGTCACTGTGCTGGACAATGGTGAGGAAGCCCCTGTGGTGGACAGTGGTAAAGAAGTCCCTGTCATGAACAGTGGGAAGGATGTCACTTTGCTGGACATTGGTGAGGACAACCCTGTGGTGGACAGTGGTAAAGAAGTCCCTGTTGTGGACAGTGGGGAGGACATTCCTGTGGTGGACAGTAGTGACAATGTCCCTGTTGTGTACACTGGTGAGGACATTTCTGTGGTGCACAGAAGAATGTCCTGTTGGTGGACTGTGGGAAATATGTCCCTGTAGTGGAGAGTATGTAGGACATCTCTGGGGTGGACAGTGGTGAGGACGTCCCTGGTGTGCTCAGGAGGATGTTCCTTTGGTGTACAGCAGTAAAAAAGTCCCTGTTTTGCACAGGAGGATGTCCCTGTTGTGCACAGTGGGGAAGATATCCATGTGGTGGGGAGTGGGGAGGGCCTCCCTTTGGTGGGGAGTGAGGAGGCCCTCCCTTTGGTGGAGAGTGGGGAGGATGTCCCTGTGATGGACAGTGGGGAGGATGCCCCTGTTGTGGACAGTGGGTAGATCATCCCTTTGTGAACAGTGGGATGGACGTCCCTTTGGTGGACAGTGGAAAGGACGTCCTCATGGTGGATAGTGAGGAGGAACTTCCTCTAGTGTACAGTGGGAATGACTTCCCTGTGGTGGATAGTGGAAAGGACATCACTGTGGTGAACAGTAGGGAGTATGTTACTGTAGTGGAAAGTGGGAAGGAGGTTCCTTTGGTGAACAGTAGGAAGGATGTTTCTGTGGTGACCAGTGGGAAGGACATCACTGTGGGGGACATTGGGAAGGAAGTCCCTCTTGTGGACAGTGGAATAGATGTCCCTGTGGTCCACAGTGTTGAGGACATCCCTGTTGTACACAGAAGGATGTCCCTGTAGAGCACAGTGGGGAGATTGTCACTTTTATGAACATTAAAAGGACTTCACTGTGCTGGACATTGGTGAGTATGACCCTGTGGTGGACAGTGGTAAAGATGTCCCTGTGGTGGACAGTGGGGAGGAACTCCCTCTGGTGGACAGTGGGGGAAAGTCCCTGTGGTGGAGAGTGGGGAGGACATCTTTTTTGTGAACAGTTAGAAGGACGTTCCTGTTGTAGACAGTTGGGAGGATGTCCCTGTTGTGGACAGTGGGGAGGATTTCCCTGTGGTGAAAGAAAAGGAAGACCTCCCTGTGGTGGACAGTAGGGAGGAGATCCCTGTTGGGTACAGTGGGAAAAACGCCTCTGTGGTGGACAGCGGGAAGAAGTCTGTGTGGACAGTGGGAAAAACATCACTGTGATGGACAGTGATGAGGACATTTCTGTGGTGGACAGTGGAAAGAACGTCCCTGTGGTTGACAGTGGAGAGTACCTTACTGTGGTGGACACTGGGAAGGAAGTCCCAGTGGTGGACAGTGGGAAGGATGTCACTGAAGTGGACAGTGGTTAGGACGTCCTTTGGTGGACAGTGGGAAGGATGTCTCTTTGGTGTACAGTGGATAGGATGTTTCTGTGGTGGACAGTGAAGAGGACCTCCCTGTGGCAAACAGTGGGTAGGAAGTCCCTGTGGTGGACAGTTGGGCAGACATCCCTTTTTTGGACAGTGGGGAAGATGTTTCTGTGGTAGACTATGGGAAGGATGGACCTGTGGTGGAGAGCAAGGAAAATCTCTCTTTGGATAACAGTGGGAAAGACATCCCTGTGGTGGACAGTTGCTAGATGTTTCTGTGGTGGACAGTAAAATAGACGTCCCTGTGATGGACAATGGAAAGGACCTTCCTGTGGTGGACAGTGGGAAGGATGTCTCTGTGGTGGACAGTGGGGAGGACATCCCTGTGGTAAACACTGAAGAGGACCTCCCTCTTGTGGACAGTGGGAAGGACCTCCCTGTGGTAGACAGTGGGAAGGACGTTCCTGTGGTGGTCAGTGGGAAGGATGTTTCTGTGGTGGACAATTTGGAAGACATCCTTGTGGTTGACAGTGGGAAGGACATCCCTTTGGTTGACAGTGGAATGGACATCTCTGTGGTGGACAGTGGGGAGGACCTCTCTATGTTAGACAGTGGAAAGGACGTCCCTGTTGTGGACAGTGGAAAGGATGTCCCTTTGATCCATAGTGGTGAGGACATCCCTGTTGTACACAGAAGAGTTTCACTGTGGTTCTCAGTGGGGAGGAAGTCACTGTAGTGAACAGTGGGAAGGACATCACTGTGCTGGACATTGGTGAGGACGACCCTGTTGTGGACAGTAGTAAAGACGTCCCTGTGGTGGACAGTGGGGAGGAACAACCTGTGGTGGACAGTGGGGAGGATGTCCCTGTTGTGAGCAGTTAGAAGGACGTCTCTGTTGTGGACAGTTGTGGGGATGTCCCTGTGGTGGACAGTGGGAAGGACTTCACTTTGGTGTACTGTGTGAATGGTGTCCCTGTGGTGGATAGTGGGAAGGACGTCCTTGTGGTGGACAGTGGGGAGGATATTTCTGTGGTGTACAGTTTGGAAGACATCACTGTGGTTGACAGTGGGAAGGACGTCCTTTTGTTGGACAGTTTAAAGGACATCCCTGTGGTTCACAATAGGGAGAACCTCGCTGTGGTGGACAGTGGGACGTCCCTGTTGTTGACAGTGGGGAGGATGTCACTTTTTTGGACAGTTGGTAGGGTGTCGCTGTGGTGGACAGTGGGAAGAAAGTCCCTTTGGTGGACAGTAGGATGGACCTTCCTGTGGTGGACAATGAAGAGTATGTCCCTCTGGTGGACATTGGGAAGGACATCCCATTGTTGAACAGAGGAAAGGATGTCCCTGTGGTGGACAGTGGGGAGGACGTCTCTGTTGTAAACAGTGAGAAAAAGTCACTGTGGGGAACAGCGGGGAAGAAGTCTCTGTGGTGGTCAGTGGAAAGACATCACTGTGGTGGACAATGATGTGGATGTTTCTGTGGTGGAAAATGGAAAGAAAGTCCCTGACATCGACATTTGAGAGGACCTTCCTGTGGTGGACAGTGGGAAGGAAGCACCAGTGATGGACAATGGGAAGGATGTCACTGTGGTGGACAGTGGTTAGGATGTCCCTTTGGTGGACAGTAGGAAGTATGTCCCTTTTTTGGGCAGTGGATAGGACATTTCTGTGGTGGACAGTGGAGAGGACGTCCCTGTTATAAACAGTTGGTAGGAAGTCCCTGTGGTGGAAAGTTTGGAGGACATTTCTTTTTTGGACAGTGGGGAGGACATTTCTGTGGTAGACTGTGGGAAGGATGGCACTGTGATGGAGAGCGAGGAGGATCTCTCTTTGGAAGAAAGGGGGAAAGACGTCCCTGTGGTGGACAGTGGTTACATGTTTTAGTGGTGGACAGTAAAATGGATGTCCCTGTGTTGGACAGTGGAGAGGACCTTCTTGTGGTGGACAGTAGGTAGGATGTCTCTGTGTTGGACAGTGGGGAGAATGTTTCTGGAGTAGAATGTAGAGAGGACCTCCCTGTGGTGGACATTGGGAAGGACATTCCTGTGGTGGACAGTGGGGAGGATGTCACTATTTTCGACAGTGGGAAAACTTCCCACTTGTGGATAGTGGGAAGTACATCTCTTTGGTGAACAGTGGTGAGGATATCCCTGTGGTGGACAATGGGGAGGAACTCCCTCTGTTGGACAGTGGGGAGAATGTCCCTTTGGTGGAAACTGGGGAGGATGTCCCTGTGTTGGACAGTTGGTAGATAGTCTTTTTGGTGGACAGTGGGAAGGACGTTTCTGTGGTGGACCTTACGAAGAACGTTTTCATGGTGTACAGTGGAGAGGAACTTCCTCTGGTAAACAGTAGGAAGGAAGTCCCTGTGGTAAACAGGGGGGAGGACATTTCTGTGGTGAACTGTGGGAAGGAAGTCCCTGTTTTGAACAGTTGGGTGTATGTCCCTCTGGTGGATACTGGGCAGAATGTCCCTGTGGTGGATAGTGGAGAGTATGTCCCTGTGGTGGACAGTTTGGGGGATGTCCATGTGGTTGAATGTGGGAAGGATGTCCCTTTGATGGACAGTGAAAAGGACATTCCTGTTGTGGACAGTGGGGAGGACCTCCATGTGGTGGACAGTGGGAAGAACCTCACTGTGGTGGACAGTGGTTAGCACATCCCTGTTTTGGACAGTGGGAAGGATGTCCCTGTGGTGGACAGTGGGGAGTATGTCATTGTAGTGGACAGTTTGGTGGATGTCCCTGTGGTGGACAGAGGAAAAAATGTTCCTTTGTTGGACAATGGGAAGGAGATCCCTGTCATGGACAGTGGAGAGGATGTCCCTGTGGTGCACATTTATGACATTGTCCCTTTGGTAAACAGTGGGAAGTATGACACATTGGTGGACAGTGGAAAGGACATACATCTGGTGCACAGTGGATAGGATGTTTCTGTGGTGGACAGTGGGGAGGACCTTTCTGTTGTAGACATTGGGAGAACATCCCTGTAGTGGACAGTGAGGAAGAAGTTCCTGTGGTGGATAGTGGGTAGATCATCCCTTTGATGGACAGTGAGAAGGATATTTCTTTGGTGGACAGTTGGGAGAACGTCCTCGTGGTGGACAGCGGGGAGGAACTCCCTCTAGTGGACAGTGGGAAGGATATCACTGTGGTGGACAGCAGGAGGGATGTCCCTGTTGTGGACAGTGGGCAGGAAAACCCTGTGGTGGACATTGGGGATGATGTCCGTGTGGTGGACAGTTTGGAGGCTGTCCTTGTGGTTGAGAGTGGAAAGGATGTCCTTTTGGTGGACAGTGGAAAGGATATCCCTGTGATGGACAGTGGGGAGACCTCTCTGTTGTGCACAGTGGAAAGGACGTTCCAGTTTTTGACAGTGGAAAGGATGTCCCTGTGACCAAAGTGGTGAGAACGTCTTTGTTGTACAATGAAGTATGTCCCTGTGGTTCACAGCGGGGAGGATGTCCATGTGGTGAACAGTGGGAAGGACATCACTATGCAGGACATTAGTGAGGACGATCCTGTGGTGGACAGTGGTAAATAAGTCCTTGTGGAGGACAGTGGGGAGGACGTCCCTGTGGTGGACAGTAGTGAGAATGTCCCTGTTGTAGACAGTGGTGAGGACGTTTCTGGAGTGCACAGAAGAATGTCCCTTTGGTGGACCGTGGGAAGTATGTCCCTGTAATGCAGAGTGCCTAGGACATCTCTAGGGTGGACAATGGTGAGGACATCCCTGGTGTGCATAGGAGGATGTTCCTGTGGTGCACAGCGATAAGGATGTCCCTGTTTTGCACAGGAGGATGTCCCTGTGGAGCACAGTGGGGAAGATGTCCCTGTGGTGAACAGTGGGAAGAACGTTTCTTTGGTGGACAGTGGGGATGATGTCCCTGTGGTGGAGAGTGGGTAGAACCTCCCTCTGGTGGACAGTGGGGAGTACATTCCTGTGGTGGGCAGTGGGGAGGATGTCCCTGTGATGGACAGTGGGTAGATTGTTCCTTCGGTAGATTGTGAGGAGGAAATCCCTCCTGTGTACAGTGGGAAGGACGTTTCTGTGGTGGACTGTGGGAATGACATCCCTGTGGTGAACAGTAGGGAGGATGTTTCTGTAGTGGACAGTGGGATGAACATCCCTATGGTGAACAGTAAAAAGGATGTTTCTGTGGTGGACAGTGGGAAGTACGTCCCTGTGGTTATATTGGGAATGACATCCCTGTTGTACACAGAAAGTTGTTCCTGTGGTGCACAGTTGAAAGGATGTCTCTCTGGTGAACAGTAAGAAGGACATCACTGTGCTGGACATTCATGAGGACTACCCTGTGGTGGACAGTAATAAAGACATCTCTGTGCTGAACAGCGGGGATGAACTCCCTCTGGTGGACAGTGGGGAGGACGTCCCTGTTGTGAACAGTTGAAAGGACATCCCTCTTGTGGACAGTTGGGAGGATGTCACTGTGGTGGACAGTGGGAAGGATGTCACTTTGGTGTTTGTGGGAATGTCAACACTGTGGTGGACAGTGGGAAGGATGTCCCTGTGGTGGACAGTGGGGAGGATGTGCCTTTGGTGGACAGTTTGGAAGACATCCTTGTGGTTGACAGTGGGAAGGACGTCCCTTTGTTGGACGGTGGAAAGTATATCCCTGTGGTGGACAGTGGGGAAGACCTTTCTATGGTAGACAGTGGAAAGGATGTCCCTATGTTAACCAGTGGTGAGGAAATCACTCTTTTACACAGAAGGATGTCACTGTAGTTCACAGTGGGAAGGACGTCCCTATGGTTGACAGTGGAAAAAACATCCCTGTTATGGACAGTGGGGAGGACATACCTGTGTTGGACTGTGGGGTGACCTCTCTGTTGTTGACAGTGGGTAGGATGTTCCTGTGGTAGAAAGTGGGTAGAACTTCCCTGTGGTGGACATTGGGAAGGATGTCCCTGTTGTGGACAGTGGGAAGGATGTCCCTGTACAGTTAAAGTACTTCCCTCTGGTAGAGAGTGGGGATTATGTCCCTGTGGTGGACAGTTGCGAGGACATCCCTGTGGTGGACAGTGTGCAGGACATCTTTTTGGTGGACAGTGGGAAGGACGTCCTTATGGTGGACAGTGGAGAGGACATTTATGTTTTGGACAGTGGGAAGGACGTCCCTGTGTTGGGCAGTTGAAAGGAAGTCCCTGTGGTGGACAGTGAGGACAATGATATTGTGGTGTTCACTTGGGAGGACATCCCTGTGGTGTACAGTAGGAAGGATGTACTTTGGTGGACAGTGGAAAGGACATCCTTGTGATAAACTGTGGTGAAGACATCTTTGTGGTGGAAGGTGGGGAAGACCTCACTGTGGTAGACAGTGGGTAGGACTTCCCTGTGGTGGACAGTGGGTAGGATGTCCCTCTTGTGGACAGCGGGGAGGAAGTCTCTGTGGTGGACAGTTTGAAAGATATCCCTCTAGTGGACAGTGATCATGACGTTTCTGTGTTGGACAGTTGAAAGGAAGTCATTATGGTGGACAGTGGAGAGGACCTTCCTGTGGTCAACAGTGGGAAGGAAGTCCCAGTGGTGGACAGTGGGGAGGACATCCCTGTGGCGGACAATGGAGAGGACCTCCCTGTGGTGGACAATGGGAAGGATAGCACTGTGGTGGACAGTGGTTAGGATGTCCCTGTTGTGGTCAGTGGGAAGGACAGCACTGTGGTGGACTGTGGGGAGGGTGTCCTTGTGGTGTACACTTTGGTGGATGCCCCTGTGTTGGACAGAGTGAAGGACGTCCCTTTGTTGGACAATGGGAAAAAGGTCCTTGTGGTGGACAGTGGGAAGTACATCTCATTGGTGGACAGTTGGAAAGACATCCCTATGGTTGACTGTGAAAAGGACGACCCTTTGGAGAACAGTGGTGAGGACGTCCCTGTGGTGGACTGTGCGGAGGACCTCTCTGTGGTGGACAGTAGAAAGAATGTTCCTGTGGTGAACAGTGGGGAGGATGTCCCTGTTGTGGACAGTTGGATGGACTTCCCTGTGGTGGACAGTGGGGAGGAAGTCACTGTGTTGCACAGTTGCGAGGATGTCCCTGTGGTGGAAAATGTGAAGGATGTCCCTTTGGTGGACAGTGGATAGGATGTTTCTGTCATGGACAGTTGTGAGGACTTCCTGGTGGTAGACAGTGGGTAGGAATTTTCTGTGGTGGACAGTTGGGAGGACATCCCTTTTTTGGACAGTGGGGAGGATGTTTCTTTGGTAGACTGTGGGAACGATGTCCCTGTCGTGGAGAGCGAGGAGGAACTCTCTTTGAAGGACAGTAAGAAAGACGTCCCTGTGGTGGACAGTGGTGAGATTATTCTGTGGTAGACAGTATAAAGGATGTCACTTTGGTGGACTGTGGGAAGGATGTACCTGTTCTGGACAGTGTGAAGGACTTCCCTGTGGTGGATAGTGGGTATTATGTCCCTGTGGTGGAGAGTTGTGAGAAATTCTCTGTGGTGGACAGTGGGAAGGACATTCCTTTGGTGGACAGTGGGAGGAATGTCCCTGTGGTGGACAGTGGAGAGGACATTTCTGTTTTGGACAGTGAGAAAGATGTTCCTGTGTTGGGCAGTGAGAAGGACGTACCTGTGGTGGAAAGTGGAGAAACATCACTGTGGTGGACAGTCAGAAGGACGTCTTTTTGGTGGACAGTGGAAAGGACTTTCCTGTGGTGGACAGTGGGAAGGATGTCCCTGTGATGGACAGCAGGGAGGAAGTCTCTGTGGTGGACACTGGGCAAGATATCCCTCTGGTGGACAGTGATGGAATTTTCTGTGGTGAACAGTTGAAAGTTCGTCACTGTGGTGGAAAGTGGAGAGGACCTACCTGTGGTGGACAGAATGAAGGACATCCCTTTGTTGAACAATGGGAAGAAGGTCCTTGTGGTGGATAGTGGGAAGTATGTCTTTTTGGTGGACATATGGAAGGGCGTCCCTAAGGTTGACTGTGAAAAGGACGATCCTGTGTTGAACAGAGATGATGACATCCCTGTGGTGGACTGTGTGGAAGACATCCCAGTGTTTGGCAGTGGGTATGACATCCCTGTGATGGACAGTGGGTAGGACCACTCTGTGATGGACAGTGGGAAGGATGTCCCTGTGGTGGACAGGCAGAAGGACGTCCCTGTGGTGGACAGAGTGGAGGACTTCTTTGTAGTGAACCTTGAGGAGGACACCCTGTGGTTTACAGTGCGGCAGACATCCATGTAATGGACAGTGGGGAGGAATGTCTGTGGTGGAAAGAGGAGAATTTCACTCTAAAGGATTTTTGGGAGGATGTCCTTGTGGACAGTTGGGAATAAGTTTCTGTTGTGAAGTGGAGAATGTCCCTGGGGTGGATAGTGGGAAAGATTTCTGTATGGTGATGAGTGAGAAGGACAAATCTGTGGTGGACATTGGTGAGGTCATCACTGTTTAGCTCAGAAGGATGTCCTTGTGGCACACAGCTAGGAGGATGTCACTGTGGTTTACAGTGGGAAGGACATTACTGTGTTTGACAGTTGGGAGGACATCCCTGTGGTGGACATCTGGGATGATGTCCCTGTGGTGGACAGTGGATAGGATTTCACTGTGGTGGACAGTAGGGATGACATTTTTGTGTACAGTGGAAAGGACGTTCCTGTGGTGCACAAGAGAATGTCAGTTTGGTGGATAGTGGTAAGCATGTCTCTGTAGTGGAGAGTGCAGAGGAAATCTCTGTATTGGGCAGTGGTAAGAACATCCCTGTTGTGCACATACAGATGTCCCTCTGGTTCACAGTGTGAGGACATCTCCGTTGTACAGAGGAGGTTGCCCCTGTCATGCACAGTGGAAAAATGTTCCTGTGGTGAACAGTCAGAATTACATTGGAGAGGACGACCCTGTGTTGGACAGTGATAATGATGTCACTGTGATGGACAGCAGGGAGAACCTCTCTAAGGTGGATAATGGGTAGGATGTCCCTGTGGTGGACAGAGGGGAGAACATCACTGAGATGGTCATTAGGAAAGACGTCCCTGTGGTGGACAGTGGGGAGGACCTTCCTCTGGTGGACAATGGGGAGGCTGTCCTAGTTTTGGACAGTGGAAATAATGTCCCTGTGGTTCACAGTAGTGAGGACGTCTCTGTTGTACACAGGAGGATGTCCTTGTATTGCACAGTGGGGCAGATGTCTTTTTGATTAACAATGGGAAGGATGTCACTTTGCTGGACATTGTTGAGGATGTCCCTGTGTTGGACAGTGGTAAGGACATCCTTGTAGTATACAGGAGGACAACCCTGTGGTGGAGTGCGGTGTGTACATCTCTGTGGTGGATGGTGGGAAGAATGGACCTGTTGTGGACTGTGGGGAAACATCCCTGTGTTGGACAGTGGGAGGGATGTCCCTGTGGTGGACATTGAAGAGG
Source organism: Arvicanthis niloticus (assembly GCF_011762505.2). Lineage (NCBI taxonomy): Eukaryota > Metazoa > Chordata > Mammalia > Rodentia > Muridae > Arvicanthis > Arvicanthis niloticus. Next base: position 59,789 of record NW_023046142.1, read on the forward strand.
AAGGACCTGCGGTGGAAAGTAGAAAGGACATCACTGTGGTTGACAGTGGGAAGGAAATCCCTTTGATGGACAGTGGGTAGGATGTCCCTGTGATAGACAGTGGGGAGGACATCCCTGTTTTGGATAGTGGGAAGTATTTTCCTGTGCTGGACAGTGTGAAGGACATCAAGATAGTGAACAGTGGGGAGCAAGTTTTTGTGGTAGAGATTGGGAAGGATGTCACTTTGGTGTACAGTAAGGAGGAGTCTCAGTGGTGGAGTGTATAAAGAATATCCTTGTGGTGGACAGTGGGGAGGACTTCCCATTTTTGGACAGTGGGAGGATGTCCTTGTGGTGGACTGTATGAAAAACGTCCCTGTGGTGGACAGTGGGAAGTATGTTCCTGTGGTGCACAGTGGGGAAGTCATCCTTGTGGCAGACAGTGGAAAGGATGTCCCTGTTGTGGACAGTGGGGAGGATGTCCCTGTGGTGGAAAGTTGAAAGGACGTCCCTGTGGTGGACAGTGGAGAGGATCTCCATATGTTGGACAGTGGGAAAGACATCACTGTGATGGATAGTGGAAAGGATGTCACTGTGGTGGACATTTGCAAAAAAGTCCCTGTTGTGGAAAGTGAGAAGCATGTCCCTCTGGTGGACTGTGGGGAGTATGCCCCTGTGGTGGACAATTTGGAGGATGTCTCTGTGGTGGACAGTGGGAAGGACGTCAATTTTGTGGCTAGTACGTATCTGTGCTGCACAGGAGAACATCCCTTTGGTGGAACGTGGGAAGGATGTCCCTGTCATGGAAAGTGCAGAGGACATCTCTGGGGTGGACAGTGGTGAGGACATCCTTGGTGTGAACTGAAGATGTCCTTGTGGTGCACAGTTGTGAGGACATCCCTGTGGTGGACAGTGGGGAGGATGTACATGTGGTTCACAGATGGAAAGTTGTCCCTTTTGTGGACAGTGGGAAGGACATCCCTGTGGTGGACAGTTGGAAGGACATCCTTGTGGTGGACAGTGGAAAGAAACTCTCTGTGGTGGACAGTGGGGAGGACATCCTTGTTGTGGACAGTGGGGAGGACATCCCTGTGGTGGACAGTGGGGAGCACATCCCTGTGGTGGACAGTGGTAAGGAACTTTCTGTGGTGCACAGGACAACGTCCCTTTGGTGGACTGTGGGAAGGACACCCCAGTTGTGGAAAGAGCAGAGGACATCTCTGGGGTAGACAGTGGTGAGGACATCCTTGGTGTGCATTGAAGATGTCCTTGTGGTGCACAGTGGTGAGAATGTCCCTGTTGTGCACAGGAAAAGGTCCCTATGGTGCACAGTGGGGAGGATGTCCCTGTGTTGAACAGTTGGAATGACACTCCTGTTTTGGACATTGTTGAGGATGCCCCTGTTGTGGCCAGTGGGGAGGACATCCCGGTGGTGGACAGTGGGAAAGATGTCCTTGTAAACAGTGGGGAGGGCGTTACTGTGGTGCACTGTAGATCATCCCTTTGGTGGATAGTCATAAGGATGTCCAAATGTTGGAGAGTGCAGAGGACATCTCTGTGGTAAACAGTGGTTAGGTCATCCCTGTTGTGCACAGGAGGATGTCCCTGTGGTGCACAGTGGGGAAGATGTCCCTGTTGTTCACAGTGGGAAGGACATCACTGTGTTTGATACTTGGGAAGACATCCCTGTTGTGGACAGTTGGGAGGATGTCCCTGTGGTGGACATTGCAGATGATGGCCTTGTGAAAAGTAAGGACAATGCCCCTGTGGTGAACAAGAGAATGTCGCTTTGTTGGACATTGAGAAGGATGTCCTTGTAGTGGGTAGTGCAGAAGACATCTCTGGGGTGGACAGTGGTAAGAACATCCCTGTTGTGCACAGGAGGAAGTCCCTGTGGTGTACAGTGAAAAGGACATCCCTGTGGTAGACAGTGAAGAGGATTTCTTTGTGGTGGACATCCCTGTGTTTGACAGTTGTGAGGAAATCCCTGTGGTGGACTTTGGGAAGGAGTTCTCTGTGGTGGACTTTGGTGAGAGGAGTTCAGTGTGGTGGACAGTAGGGATGATGGCCTTGTGGACAGTGGGGAGGACGTTCCTGTGGTGTACAAGAACGTCTCTTTGGTGAACAGTGGAAAGGATGTCCCTGGAGTGGAGAGTGCAGAGGACATCTCTGTGGTGGACACTGGTAAGAACATCCCTGTTGTGCACAGGAGAATGTCCTTAGGTGCACAGTGGAAAGGATGTAACTGTGGTGAACAGTGTGAAAGACGTCGCTGTGGTGGACATAGGTTAGGATGACACTGTGGTAAACAGTGGTAAGGACATCTTTGTGGTGGACAGCAGAAAGAAACTCTCTGTGGTGGACAGTGGGTAGGATGTCCCTGTGATGGACAAAGGGGAGGTCGTCACTGAGGTGGTCAGTTGGAAGGACATACCGGTGGTAGACAGTGGTGAGTACTTTTTTGTAGTGCACAGTGAGGAGGACATCCCTGTGTCTTACAAAGTGGAGGACATCCGTGTGATGGACAGTGGGGAGGACCTTCCTGTGCTGGACGATGGGGAGGACCTCCTTGATGTGGACAGTGGGGAGGATGTCCCTGTGGTGGACAGTGGGAAGGATGTCCATGTGGTTGACTGTTGGAAAAATGTCCCTGTGGTGGACAGCGGGAAGGACATTTCTTTGGTTTACAGTGGGAAGGATGTCCATGTTGTAGAGAGTGGGGAGGACCTTCCTGTGATGGACTGTGGGAAGGGCATCCCTGTGTTGGACACTGATGAGGACCCCCCTGTGTTGGACCATTTGGAAAACATCCCTTTGGTGGACAGTGGGGTGGACGTACCTGTGTTTGACACGGAGGATGTCCCTGTGGTAGATAGTTGGAAGGACATTGTTCTGGTGGAAAGTGGGAAGGACATCCCTGTGGTGGACAGTTGGAAGGACGTCCCTGTTGTTGACAGTGGAGAGGACATCCAGGTTGTGCACAGGAGAATGTCCCTGTGGTGCACAGTGGAGAAGATGTTTCTGTGGTAGACAATGGGAAAAAAGTCCTTGTTGTGGACAGTGGTGAGGACGCCCTTGTGGCCAGTGGTAAGGACATCCTTGTGGTATAGAAGAGAACACTTCAGGGGAGGAGAGAGGGGGAAAATCACTGTGGTGGACAGTGGCATGGTTGTGTCTGTGGTGGATGGTGGGAAGCACGTCCCTGTGGTGCAAAGTAAGGAAGCACGTCCCTGTGGTGGACAGTGGGAAGGATGTCCATGTGATGGATATTAGGGAGGATGTCTCTGTTGTGGACAGTGTGGAGGATGTCCCTATGGTGTATAGGAGTACAACACAGTGGTGGACAGTGTGGAGGATGTCCTTGTGCTGGTCAGTGGAGAGGTCACCTCTGTGGTAAACAGTGGGCAGGATGTCCCTGTGGTACACAGGAGCATGTCACTGTTTAGGGGAGTGTGGAGATTGTCTCTGTTGTTTACAATTTGGAGAACAACAATGTTGAGGAGAGTGGGGGGGAAGAACTGCTTGTGGTGGACAGTGTGGAGGAAGTCCATGTAGTGGTCAGTGTTGAGGATGCCCCTTTAAAGACATTGGTGAGGAAGTTCCTTTGGTACATAGGAGGACGTCCCTATGGTGGACAGTGGAGATGATGTTCCTGTAGTGGAAGAACGTTTTTGTGGTTGACAGTGGGGAGAACTTCACTGTGGTTGACAGTGAGGAGTACATACGTATTGTGGACAGTGGGGAGTACTTCCCTCTGGTAGACAGTAAAAAGGACATCTCTGTGGTGGAGTGTGGGGAAGTTTTCAGTGTGGTGGACACTGGAGAGGAAGTCCATGTGGTATAAAAGAGTATGTCCCTGTGGTGGAGAGTGGGGGGGGATTTTTCTGTAGTGGACAGTGTGGAGGACTTCCCTGTGATGGTCAAAGGGGAGGACGCCTCTCTAGAGGAAAGTGGGAAGGACCTCTCTGTTGTGGACAGTGGGGAAGATGTCCCTGTGGTGGACAGTGGGAAGGACATTCCTTTGGTGGACAGTGGGAATGACATCCCTTTGGTGAACAATAAGGAGGATGTCCCTGTGGTGGATACGGGGAGGAAGTCCCTGTGATGGACAGTAAGGAGGATATCCCTGAGTGGACAGTGGGGAGAGCTTCTGTGTTAAGAACAGTGAGAAGGACGTCAATTTTATTGACTCTGGGAAGGACGTCCCTGCGTTGAACAGTGGGGAGGATTTCTCTGTTGTGGACAGTAGAAAGAAGATCCTTGTTGTGGAAAGTAGGGAGGATGTTTCTGTGGTGCACAGGAGGATGACACTGTGGTGGACAATATACATGATGCCAATTTGGTGGACAGTGTGGAGGACATCACTGTGGTGGACAGTGAGAATGACATTCCTTTGGTGAACAGAAGGGATTATGTCACTGTGGTGGACAGTGGGGAGGATGTCTCTGTGGTGGACAATGAAGAGGATGTCCCTGTGGTAGACAGTGGAAAGGATATCCCGATCATGGACAGTGGTGAGGACATCTCTGTGCTGGACTGTGAAAAGGAAGTATTTGTGGTGGACAGTAGGAAGGATGTAACTTTGATGGACAGTGGGGAGGACATCCTAAAGATGAACAGTTGGCAGAATATTTGATGAACAGTGGGAGGACATCCTAAAGGTGGACAGTTGGCAGGACATTCCTGTGGTGGACAATGGGGAGGACATTCCTTTGGTACACAGAAGGACAAACTGTAGTGGACAGTGGGGAGGATATTACTGTGGTGAACAGTGGAAATGATATCCCTGTGGTGAACAGGTGATAGGACATCTCTGTCTTGGACACTCTGGAGGATGTCCTTGTGGACAGTGGGGAAGATGTCCCTGTAGTACACAGGAGAAGGTCCCTGTAGTGGACAGTTTGGAGGATGTCCCTATGATTGACAGGGTGAAGGATATCTCTGTGCTGGAAAATGGAAAGGACATAACTGTGGTGGAAACTGTGGAGGATGTCCCTGTGGTGGACAGTCACGGGGATTTTTCTGTGGTGGACAGTGGGGAGAAAGTCACTGTGGTGCAGAGTATTAAGTCCTAGTGGTGGAGGACTTCCCTGTTTTGGACAATGAGAAGGACATTCTTGTGGTTTATAGTGGAAAGGACCTCCCTGGGGTGGACAGTGGGGAGGACATCCTTGTGGTGAACAGTGGGGAGGATGTTCCTGTGGTGCACAGGAGGACAACCCTGTGGTGAACAATAAGGAGGATGTTCCTTTGGTGGGCAGTGGGGAATATGTCTCTGTGGTGGACAGTGGGGATGATGTTCCTGTGGTGGACAGTGGAAAGGACTTCCTCGTGGTGGACAGTGGTGAGGACTTCTCGGTGGGGGACAGTGAGGATGCCTTACCTGTGGTGGACAGTGAAAAGGACATACCTGTGGTGGACAGTGGAAACGACATCCCTAAGATAAACAGTAGGGAGGACTTCCCTGTGGTGGACTCTGGGAAGGACGTCCTTGTGGTGCATATGAGGACGTCTCAGTGGTGGACTATGGTGAGGATTTCAGTAAGTTAGACAGTGAGAAGGATGTCCCTGTATGACAGACAGTGGCGAGGACTTTTCTATGGTGGAGAGTGAAGAGGAAATACCTGTGGTGCACTGTAGGGAGGACATCCCTGTGTTGGATAATGGGGAAGATTTCAGTGGGGTGGACAGTGGGTAGGACATCCTGGTGTTGAACAATTGGGAGGATTTCCTGTTGTGCACAGGAGGACATTCCTGTGTTGGACAATAAGGAGGTCATCCCTCTTGTGGACAGTGCAGAGGACATCTCTGTGCTGGAAAGTATAAAGGATATCACTGTGGTGGACAGTGGGGAGGAGGTTCCTGTGGTGAACCGTGCAGAGGACGTCCCTGTGGCTGACAGTGAGAAGGACTTTCCTGTGGTGGAAAATGGTGAGAATGTCTTTTGGTGGACAGTGGCAGGAAGTTCTTTTGTTGGACAGTGGGGAGGACATTTCTGTGGTGGACAGTGGGAATGATGTCTCTGTGTTAAACAATTTGGAAGACATTTTTGTTTAGGACATTGATGAGGACTTCCTTGTTGTTGTCAGTGGAGAGGACATCCCTGTGGTGGACAGTGGGGAGGACATTTCTGTGGTGGTCAATGAGGAGGATGCCACTGTGATGGACAGTGGGGAGGACATTTCTTTGGTCCACAGTGGAAAGGATATTTCTGTGGTGCACAGCGAGGAGGACGTCCCTGTGGTGGTCAGTAGGTAAGATGTCCCTGTGCTGGACACTGGGGAGGTAGTCTTTGTGGTGAATATGAGGATGACACTGTGGTGGACAGTGGAGAGTTCATCCCCATGGTGGACTGTGGGGAGAACATTTCTGTGGTGGTCAATGGGGAGAATGCCACTGTGATGGACAGTGGGGAGGACATTTCTTTGGTCCTCAGGGGAGAGGATATTTCTGTGGTGGACTGTGGGGAGGACATACCTGTGCTGGACAGTGGGGAGGACATACGTGTGCTGGAAAGGACAGCTGTGGGGGACAGTGGGGAGGACATTGCTGTGGGTCACAGGAGGACGTCACTGTGGTGGAACATGTGGAGGATGTCCATGTGGTCGACAGTGAGGAGGATGTCCTTGTGGTGGACAGTGGGGAGGACAACCTTGTGGTGGACTCTGGGAGGACTTCCCTGTTGTTGACAGTGAGGAGGATGTAATTATGGTGGACAGTGGAGAGGATGTCTTTGTGGTGGACAATATGAATATGTCCCTGTGGTGGACAGTGGGAAGGACATCCCTTTGGTGGACTGTGGGTAGGCTGTCCCTGTGGTTGACAGTGGAGAGGACATCCATGAGGTAAACTGTTGGGAGAATGTCCCTGTGGTGGACACTGGAAAGAACCTCCCTGTGTTGGACATTGGGAGAGTTTCATTGTAGTGGACAGTGGGAAGGACGTCCTTGTGGAAAGTGGAGAGGATGTTCCTATGGTGCAAAGGAGGATGACCCTGTAGTGGACAGTGGGAATGGTTTCCCTTTAGTGGAGAGTGTGGAGGACATTTCTGAGTTGGACAGTGGCGAGGACGTCCATGTTGTGCACACGAGGATGTCCCTGTGGTACAGAGTGGAATGGATGTCCAAGGGGTGGACAATGGAAAGTATGTTCCTGTGGTTGACAGTGGGGAAAATTTCCCTGTGGTCCACAATGGGGTGGACGTCTGTGTGTTGGATGGTGGGAAGAATGAACCTGTTGTGGACAGTAGGGAGGACATCCCTGTTGTGGACTTGGGTAAGGATGTCATTGTGATGGACATTGGTGAGGACATCTCTGTTGTGGACAATAGGGAGGATGTCCCTTTGGTTGACAGTGGGGAGGATTTCACTGTTGTTGACAGTGCAGAGGATGTTCCTCTGGTGGACAAATGAAAGGATGCCCCTGTGATGGACAGGGGAGAGGACATCTTTGTGGTGGACAGTGAGGAGGTTATCCCTGAGGTTCATAGTAGGAAGGATGTCCCTATGGTTCACAGAAGGATGACACTGTGTTGGACAATGGTGTGTATGTACCTGTGGTGGACAGTGGGGAAGATGTCCCTGTTTTGAACAGTTGGGAGGACACTTTGTCTTGGACAGTGAGGAAGACTTTCTTGTTGTGGTCTGGTGGGAGGATGGCTCTGTGGAAGACAGTAGGGAGGACATTTCTGTGGTGTGCAGTGAAAAAGACGTCACTGTGGTGAACCTTAGTGAAGATGTCCATGTGCTGAACAGTGGGGAGGACATCCTTGTGGTGAATAGGAGGATGACACTGTGGTGGACAGTTGAGAGGATATCCCTCTATTGAACAATGGGGAAGATGTTTCTGGGGTGGTCAATGTGGAGGACACCACTGTAATGGACAGTGGGGAGAACATCCTTTTGGTGCACTGTGAAGAAAAATTCCCTGTGGTAGACAGTGAGAAAGACATAAGTATGGTGGACAGTGGGGAGGACGTCTTTGTGGTGGACAATATGAAATATCTGTCTGTGGTGCACAGCAGAACGTCACTGTGGTGGACAGTGGGGAGAATGTCTCTGTGGTGTACAGTGCAGAGGACATCTCTGTGTTGGACAGTGGTGAGGATGTCCCTGTTGTGCACATGAGGATGTCTCTGTGGTGCACAGTGGAAAGAATGTCCCAGTGATGGACAATAAAAAGTATGTCCCTGTGGTTGACAGTGGAAAAACCATCTCTGTGGTGGACAGTGGTTGGACGTCTCTGTGTTAAATGATGTGAAGAATGGACCTGTGATTGACAGTAGGGAGGACATCCCTGTTGTGGACAGTGGGAAGGATGTCCCTGTGGTGGATATTGGTGAGGATGTCTCTGTTGTGGACAGTGGGGAGGACGTACCTGTGGTGGACAGTGGGGAGGAAGTCCCTGTGGTGCACATGAGGATGACACTGTGGTGGAGAGTGAGGAGTACATCTCTGTGGTGGATAGTGTGGAGGATATCCCTGTGGTGGACAGTGGAGAGGACATCTCTGTGGTGGACAGTGAGAAGGACATCCCTGTGGTTGTCACTGAGGAGGATGTCCCTGTGGTGGACAGTAGGGAGGACATCCCTTTGGTGCATAGCAGAACGTCACTCTGGGGGACAGTAGGGAGAATGCCTCTGTTGTAAACAGTGGAAAGGACACCTTTGTCTTGGACATGTGGAGGACATGCTTGTGGTCATCAGAGGAGAGAATGCCCCTGTGGTGTACAATGGGGAGGACATCACTGTGATTGACAGTGGGAAGGAAATTTTTTTGGTGGACAGTGGGAAGGATGTCCCTGTGGTGAACAGTGGGAAGGAGCTCCTTGTGGTGGACTGTGGGGAGGACATTCTTGTAGTGGGCAGTGGGGAGGAAGTTTCTGTGGTGGAGAGTGAGGTTGACATCTCTGTGGTACACAGAAGGAAATCCCCATGATGCACAGTGGGGAGAATGTCCCTGGGGTTGACAGGTGGGTGGACATCCCTGTGGTGGACAGTGATGAGGACGTATCTATGGTGGACAGTGGAGAGGACATTTCTGTGGTAGACTGTGGAAAAAACATCTCTGTGGTGGACAGTGGGGAGGACATCTTTGTTGTGCACAGGAGGTCGTCACTGTGGTGGATAGTGGGGAGAAAATCCCTGTGGTGGACTGTGGTGAGGATGTACCAGTTATGGATAGTGGGGAGGATTTCACTCTGGTAGACAGTGGAAAGAATCTTCCTCTGGTGGACACTGAGGAGAATACCCCTGGGTGAACAGTGGGAGGATATGCCTGTGGTGGACAGAGAGGTCGGTGTCTTTTACATAAACAGTGTGAGACCTTTTTATTAGTGGACAGTGAGGAGGACGTCCCTGTGATGGACAGTGGGGAGGACTTTCTTTTGGTGGACAATGAGGAGAATTCCCTGTGGTGGACAGTGGGAATGATGTCCCTGTGTTGGACAGTGGATAGGATTTCAGTGGGGTGGACAGTTGGGCGAACATCCTTTTGGTGGATAGTGGGGAGAATATTCCTGTGGTGCACAAGAGGATGTCTCTGTTGTTGACAATAAGAAGGACGACCCTGTGGTGGACAGTGGGGAGGATGTCCCTGATGTGAACACTGGGGAGGATGTTTCTGTGGTGGAGAGTAGGAAGGATGTTTGTGTGCTGGACATTGGGGAAGACATACCTGTGGTAGTCATTGAAAAAGACAACTCTCTGGTGCACACTGTGGAGGATATTTCTCTGGTGGACAATAAGGAGGACATCGCAGAGGTGGTCAGTGGGAAAGGACTTCCTTGTTGTGGGACAGTGAGGATGAAAGTGGTGGACACTGGGGAGGATGTCCTTGTGGTAGAAAGTGGGGGAGGACTTACCTGTTGTATACAGTAAGGAGGACATTGTGTGGTGGAGATTGTGTGGGACGTCTCTGTGTTGGATGTGAGAATAACGTACTGTGGTGGACAGTGGGGAGGACGTCCCTGTGGTAGACAATATGAAGGATGTTCCAGTGGCAGACAGTGTGGAGGAAATCCCTGTGGTGGAAAGTGAAGAGGGATATCCCTGTGGTGACAGTAGGGAGGACAACACTGTCTTGGACAGCGTGAAAAAAGTCCTTGTGGTGGTCCATGTGTAAGACACCTCTGTGGTGGACAGTGGGGAGGACGTCCCTGTGGTACACAGGAGTACATCCCTGTGGTGGACAGTATGAAGGATGTTCCTGTGGTTTACAGTGTGGAGGACCACCCTGTGCATGACAGTGAAAAGGACATACCTGTGGTGGACAGTGTGGAGGAAGTCCCTATGGTGGACAGTTGGGAGGATTCTTCTGAGGTGGACAGTGGGAAGCACGTCACAGTGGTGCACTGGATCTCCTTGGTGGACAGTGTGGTTTATTTCACTGTGGTTCTCAATGGGGAGGATGCCTCTGTAGAGGAAAGTGGGAGGACATCTCTGTGGTGTACAGCAGGACATCTTTGTGGTGGACAGTAGGGAGGACGTTTCTGTGTTGGACAGTGGGGAGGATGTTTTTGTGGTGGAAAGTAAGGAGGATGTACCTGTATAAATACTGAAGGAGAAAAGCATGTGTACTACATGAGTTAAAGACAGCTATCAGAGAGGGAAAAACAGTAATGCACGTTACTTTTGCAGTTTGAGTTAAGATGTGTTCTTTGATTTTTGTATATGCACTGTAGAAGCTGGCCAAGCACTGGGTTTCATTTATATACTAATGTACAAATAAGAACTGTATTGAAGCTAAAACACATGACACGATGTAAGGCAGTTCCTGACTGTAAAAATACCCAAGGATAAAAGCATGTATAGTACATGCTTTAAAGACAACTATTAGAAAGCTGTAAACACTAAATGCACGATACTTGTGCAGTTAGAGTTAAGCCATGTTATTTTGATTTTGGTATAAACACTGTAGTAGCCGGCCAAGCATTGTGCTTTGTTTTGTATACAATAAACACATGAGTACAGGTATTGCAGCTAAAATGCATGATACAATATAAGGCAGTTCCTGTCTATGAACATACACAAGGAGAAAAGCATGTGTAGTATGTGAGTTAAACACAATTGTTAGAGAGCTGAAAACACTAAATGCACATTACTTGTGCAGTTTGAGTTAAGAGGTGTCATTTTGATTTTGGTATACACACTGTAATAGCCGGGCAAGCAGTGTTCTTTGTTTTGGATACTGTGAACAAATAATTACCTGTATTGCAGCTAAACACAGGATACAATGTAAGGAAGTTCCTGTCTGTAAAAATACCCAAGGATAAAAGCATGTGTAATAAGTGCCTTAAATACAACTATTAGAGAGCTGAAAACACTAAATGCAAGATATTTGTGCAGTTTGAGTTAAGACGTGTTCTTTTGATTTTGGTATAAACACTGAAGTATCCAGCCAAGAGTTGTTTTTTTTTTTTTTTTTTTTTTTTTTTTTTTTTTTTTTTTTGTATTCCATGTACAAATAAGTACCTGTATTCCAGCTAAAATGCATGGTACAATGTAAGGCAGTTCTTGTCTGTAAAAATACCCAAAGAGAAAAGCATGTGTACTACCTGAGTTAAAGACAACTATTAGAGGTCTGAAAACACTAAATTCATGATGATTGTGAAGTTTGAGTTAAGACGTGTTATTTTGATATTTGGTATAAACACTGTAGTAGCCTGCCAAGCATTGTGGTTTGTTTTCTATACCATATACACATAAGTACAGGCATTGCACCTAAAAGACATTATACAATGCAAGGCAGTTCCCACTATAAAAATACCCAAGGAGAAAAGCATGTGTACTACATGAGTTAAAACACAACTATTAGAGAACTAAAAACACTAAATGCACGTTACTACTTGTTCGGCAGTTTGAGTTAAGAACGTGTTCTTTTGATTTTGGTATAAACACTGTATAAGTTGTCCATGGCATTGTCCTTTTGTGACACGTGTGAAGGAAATCCCTGTGGTGGACAGTGGTATGAGTCCCTGAGGTGGAATGTGGAAAGGATGTCCCTGTGGTGGACACTTGGAAAAGAAGCTACCCGTGGGGTGGTACCTATAAGTAGGACATCCCATGAGTGGACAATGGGGAAAACTTCTGTGTTGAGGA
>NW_023046143.1:0-71635 GCF_011762505.2 Arvicanthis niloticus
TTACCACAGAAAGACCAGAACACACCTTGAATCTAGGAGTGAGCTAAAAAGTAGGCTCCAGATAGGTACATGGAGAGAAATATAGAGAAAAGGTGTTTTAAGAATACAGCATGGCAATGACATTATCGACTCACAGCAGCGGGGTGACTTAAGCAAGTACCCCAAACTGGACTGTACCCTGACTATACCAGCAAAGACTGGGCAGTTTCTTCAGGAGGCACTACCATTCCCTAAAAGCTGTAGCAATTTGGTGGCTCCTTGGGAGGTTTTTCTCTTCTTATGTGGTGTGGTTACTGAGAAGCTGTGCATGGGCCAGCAGATAATCCTTACCAGTACACATGCAGTCACCACAAATAAGCTCAGTGGGACACTTAGAAAAGAAGAAAAGATGCATTACTGCCTAAGGGTAACTTTATAGGAAGAGTTTCATTGGAAGGATGGGAACAAGAAAGTCGGTGAAGTTGTGAAGATGGTGAAAACTAGGCTGAAATTGTATGCAATTGTCATGGAATCAGAGAATAATGCTACTAACACCTACTTGCAAAGTGCTCAGAGATCAGCAAAACTGAATAGAGATGACAAAACTACTCTTCAACAATAACTTTCTCACGTTCCTCTTTAGAAAAATCAGTACTGGCTTTACAAGGCATGTTCAGCATGTGCTATACAGAAGGGAGGGCAGCAGTCACTCCTGAATGCTGCTCTGAGGAATGGTTACCTGTGCCTTTTACCCTACAAAGCCTATACCCAGAAAGCAGGTAAGAGTCAAAATAACAAACCTGTGCAATCATCAAAAGCCTCACACAAGGAATTTTATAATCCAAGAAGACATGCATTCTATGGATGGTATGATTCAAATACTGTCATTGTAAACAAATTACAGACAGGAGACCAAATAGGGACAATTCTATACAGGATAACACTCCCTAAATGTGAATGCATGCAATTATCTGAAAGAACAATCTCTCTTCCCTTAAAAGACACCACAACCAAAAGGATAAAAGGGCATGATCTGGGGTTGCTGACACTGGAATGGACTCCAGGTTCTTCCGAGTTTCAGGAGAGCACATCACATCTTCCAAAACCATCTAGGGATAGAACAATTATACAGCCTGCCTAGAAGACTGACAAGGAGCTCCAAAGTTAAAAATGAGAACATGGAGAAGAATCATGATTTTGCTGAGGTAAAGTCCTGGGAATATCCTGGATTAACAAACAAGGTGTTAAGGGATAGCTAGGCCTGTCTGGAGCATTCCCCGAATCCCCAATCTATGGAGAAATATTTCCTTTGCTAAAACAAGGTCCATGCTACCAAAGTAAGACACATTTTAAGTGACTTAAGGACCATACCATTAAAAATAAAACTAGAATGATAAACAGAAAGAGATCATTTTCCTTGTCCTCTGACTCATCAGCAAAGTAACCCAAGAACTGTCCTTGTCCTCAGTCCCTTTTTTTCCCTGTTTTATTTTTATTTGTTTGCTCTTGCTCGATTGTTTGGTTGGGGTATCTTCCTGGAACAAAAATAAATCATAGTCATACTTTGGGTCTGAACAAGTGTGTGTCTAATTCTCACGACACAGACTCGTCAATATGAAACCCAGTTGTCTCTATTAAGCAACACTGTGTCTGTCTGGCAAGGCTTCTTTTATGATCCAACATATTAGGGCCATAATTACCATTCTTCCTGTACTCAGAGGACTCTGTTCAGGAATGAGTTGTCCAAGACCACCATGTCCTTCCCTACTGGCAGGTTCCTGAGAGAGATGACAAGGGGAAAAAGAAGTTAGAGAAGACAGGAATGTATGGGATCACAGTTGCTTACACAAGCTCACAGCTGATGCTACAAAAATTTATTATGAAATTCAGCAGCCTATATGCATTTTTTTTCTTGAAAGGAAAAATGGGACAGTTTCAGGCAAAGCTGTCACACAAAGAAATGAAGTCAGATGGAAGTCTACCGAGCAAGGATCCATAATGATACCTGGTTTAGATTAGCAACTAAGCTTGTTTCCATACATCTGTGCCTCAAAGAACACCCATACAGATCAAGCCCAAATATAGGCTGCAAGGACAGGAAAAAAAAACAGAAATGTTCATCAAGGCATGTTGGTCCTGTAATACCCCCACTCATGAGCCAAGCAAGAAGACTCTAGGGAGAAAACTGAAAGAGAAAAAGGCCGGGGGGTGTCTATCTCTCCAGTACTATGAAAACAGAACATGCATCTCTAGATATAACTATGTATGCATCTAAATGTAGATATATACATCTATATGGATGGATGGATGGATGGATGGATGGATGGAGTGAATGCAACTTGAGGCATGGAGAAACAACTGAAGCTCTCTTTCCTCCATTCAGTATAAATTGAGAGGAAACTTTAAAACTGGGGTTTTCAAAAAACCAAGTATTCCATTATAGTGCCAGAAATATAGATGGCTGATGAAGGAGGACTGCTAAGCTCAAGAATTTAAGTCCTACCTAAAAACCTACTGGACCTGCCATCACGGACAAATGAAGGGATCTATTTGTAAGGACCATGAATAGCTATGAAGGCCCCACCCTCTAGATGCACTTCTAAATTCAGCTAGCTCAAATATTCCCTTCATCTATTAGCAAATTTTCCACAATTACCCTAAACATATGAGTATGCATGGTCTTCCCGATATCTTACCAGGCCACAATTTTTTCTAGGAGATATGATAGGAGCTTTCAGTATAATAAAAAGGATCTCCACTTTTATTGACATGAGTAACTTTCCAATTAAAACTTACACAGCTAACTGATCATAAGATGTGGATCCTGTGGTTGCCAAGTACAGAGACATCCATGACATTGTATACTTAAAAAACACCAACACAGACCAGACTTTTGGTTCACAGAGGTACCAGAGGAACTTACTTATGATTGATAACCAATGGTTAGCTGAAAAGCACACAACTAACTACCTTTTAACATAGACTAAACAGGAGGACATTTCCTTATCACTTCTCTGGTGAGTGTTCTATTACACTCTACTTGCAAAGTAGGCACAAGAGAAAGATTTAACAAGGGCAAAGAGCTGGGAAGGGGAAGATGCTACAACAGAAAAAACAGATAATTGTGGAGAAGAAGAGTAAAAAAAAAAAAACGGTCCTGTATTTGCAAATGGGTCATAGAGAGGAAGTGGGTGGGAACGTGATAAAACTATGGTAAGGCATGAGATCGGCCTAGTACAAGAAGGGGGATAGGCCGGGCAGTGGTGCTGCAGGAATGCCTTTAATCCCAGCACTTGAGAGGCAGAGGCAGGTGGGCAGGTGGATTTCTGAGTTCAAGTCCAGCCCTGTCTACAAAGTGAGGTCCAGGACAGCCAGGGCTACACAGAGAAACCCTGTGTTGAAAAAAAAAAAAAAAAACAAAAAAAAGAAAAGGAAAAACAAAAATAAAAGGAGACGGGGGGATAGGCCTGGAGCATTGTAGGAATGTGGAAACGTGTGGGGAAAGGTTGAGAAAGGGTAAAAAGTGAAGGTAAAAGGGTCCGGTGGAGGAGACACACAAAAGAAGAAAAAGTGTTTGAAAGAGGAGTAAGTTCCAGAAGAAATAAAAAGGATGCACAACAGGGAACGGGGAAAAGATAGCCAATGGAAGATATGGAAAAGCTTTGAATTTGCACATCTGGCCCTGATGACTGAGCTAGATTCAATCCCAATATTCCTGGAGCAGAAATAGGGCCATCTCTGAGTTCCAGGCAACCCTGGTAATAACAGACCCTTTCTCAAGAAACAAGTAACTTTGATGTGAATGGTGACAAGGTCAACATTCTACCATCACAGTTGCAACCTCCACCACCACCACAACCACCAGTACCAACAACACCAGCACTACATTAACATCACCGCCAGAAACACCAAAACAACAACAAGAAATGAGATAATAGGAGAAAACTAATTGAGGTTGGAAGGACAAAGTGGGTTAGGAAGCTGGAAAGTGGAGATAAAGAAAACTGTCTTGTACATGGGACAGTGATTTAGAGTGTTTTAAATGGGAAAATAAAAATACAACAATGGGAGGAAAGCATAAAGGCAGAAGGAACAAAGGACAGGCACTCAAAGTAGGGAAGAGAGAAAGGAAATGGGGACAAAGACATAGCCATTAAGTAGAGAAATAGGCTGAGGATGTGGAGAAAGAGGGAGAAAGATGGAGTTAGGAATGGAGCAGAAGAGGAGACAGCACAGGTCAAAAAACACAGGTATGGAACAAGACAATGGTCAAAAAAGGACAGGATGGGGACAAAGAATAGGAAGGCAGGAAAGATACTAGGAAAGAAAAAAAAAAAAACAGAAAGGCATGGACCGTACAAAATCAGAAGAAAATATAACCACTGTTCCCCAACATCAACCAGCACTTGGGAGGTAGCAGCCAGTGAAAAGAAAGTGGACATCCATGAGTTCTGGCCACACAGAACAAAGGATCTAACTAAGGAATGAACAGAGGAACAAAGAAACTAACATGATTAATATCAATGCATCAAACCAACCATCCATCCACCCATCCATCCATCCATCCATCCATCCATCCATCCATCCATCCATACCTCTACAAGCAAATACAGGCTGGGTACTCCATATCTGAAAAGCATAAATACAGTGCAAGGCTTACAATGTTGTGGCAGACTTATACCACCTGGACTGAGGAACTGGATGCAAGAAGATAGATAATTGTAGGCCACTCTAAGAAAAATAAAAAAAGCTAGCTTAAGCAAGAGCAAGTTGCTGCAGAAGATAGTAAGCTTGGGGTAAAAAGACTAAGTTCAAATCCCAAACTCACATGGTGGAAGGAAATAGTCTACTCTCCTGTAAATTCTCATATAAAGATAGCAGGTTTGAAGAGTTCTGCATGCATGTGTATGTTGTATTTACAATACCACACACAATTACATAAAGAAGATACCTCATGCACCAGCCAAAGCACACTCGCACCTATACCCACAAAACCCTGGACACACAAAATGTTACTCTAAAAAAGTTTTGAAAGAATATGGGGTTTGAATGATAATTGTCCCCAAACCCTCATATATTTCAATATTTTGTCACCACTGAATGGCACCTTTTGAAACTAATAAGAGGTCTGGCCTGGTGGGAAGAAGTGTGTCTTGCAGGGGTGAGGTAGGCTTTGAAATTGCAAAAAAGCAAATTTTGTGTCTATAGTCAGGACCTTACATTACAGAAACTTCCAGGAACTCAAATCAGCATCCTACCTATATCTCCAACCCTGCTGAATACTCCATGCTTACTGGCACTACTTGAGCCTCTGTCAAGAATAGCAATTGTTTGCAGCAGGTGACATTATATGCACGTAATCCTGAGAGGGCAATAGCGTGATTAGGAGTTAAGTTTGGGTGGCTCTATACTACATGATACATCCATGTCACCCCTTAATCACCACAGAAAGACCAGATCACATCTTAAATGTGGGAGTGAGCTGGAGTGTACACACAGGACAGGTACAAGGAGAGAAATACAGGGAAACAATGTTTTACAAAAACAGCATGACAATAACATCTATCAACTCAGCAGCTCAGTGACTTAAGCAAGAACCTCAAATTAGACTGCACCCCTGAATATACAATCAAGGACTGGGAAGGTGTTCTTCAGGAGGCACTACCCCGTTCCTAACATCTGTGGCAATTTTGTGGCTCCCCAGGAAGGCTGTCCTCTTCTCCCCTGGTGTGGTTACTGAGAAGATGCCCATGGGTCAGCAGGAAACCCCCACCCCACAGCACTCATGCAAGGAACCTTAAATAAACTTGGTGGGACACTTAGAAATCAATGAAAAATGAATCACTGCCTAAGGGTAAACTCATATGAAGGGTTTCAGTGGTAAGAGGAGAAGGAGAAAGTGTGTGTAACTGTGAGAAGAACCAAAACCTAGGCTATACATATGTGGAACTGTCACAGAACTATAGAATAACACCACCAACACTTACATACAAACAGTTAATACCTTAGCAAATCTGAATGATATGACACTGCTACGAGATTAAAAAGACTACAGTTCAACAATAACTTTTACATGTTCCTTGGTGGGAAAATCAGTACTGGCTTTAGAAGGAATTTTCAGTCTGTGCTGTAATGGAGGGGGCAGCAGTCATTCCTGAATGCTGCTCTGAGGAATGGTTACCTGAGCTTTTCATGCTCAGAGGTCTATACTTGGACAGCAGAGCAGGTACGTGTCAAAATAAGAGACCCATAAAACTATCAAAATCCTCACAACAGGAATTTTCTAATTCAAAAACACATGCATTCTTAAGGGTTCAAATGCTGTCAATATGAACAAATTACAGGCACGAGAACAAGTAAGGATAATTCTGTACAGGCTAACACTCCCTGTATATGAATGAATGGAACTGTCTGAAACAGACAGCACTCTACCTTTCCTTAAAAGACACCACAAAGAAAACAGAAGAAAGGCATGAACTGAAGCTGGTGTCACTGGAATGGACTCCAGCCTCTTCAGAGATTGAGGAGAGCACATCACATCTTCTGAAACCTTCTAGGGACAGAACAATTATATTGTCTGCCTAGAAGACTGGCGAGTGGGACATCCAATGTTAAAAAGGGAAAAGGATGGAGAAGAATCAAACTTTCACTCAGGTACAGTCCTGGTGTACCCGGGATTATAGACAAGTTGTTAAGGGGTAGCTAGACCTATCTGGAATATTTCCTGATACCCTGATGTATGAAGAAATACCTCAGTTCCTTTTCTAAAACCAGGATTATGCTAAGTAGGTAAGAGAAATTTTCAGTGATCTGAGGACCAAACCATCAAAATAAAACTAAAAGGTAAACTGTGAAAAAACTGTTTTCCTTGTCCTCTGATTCATGAGCAAAGTAACTGAAGAACTGAAGCCCCTTCTCATCATCCTCACTCCCTTTTGGCCCATTTTTTTTTTTTGATTGTTGGTTTTAAGGGACATCCTAGAGCACAACTTAAACATAAGTCATATATTGGGTCTAAGCAATCATGTATTTAACTCTCACAACACAGACCCATCAAGATGAAACCCAGTTGATCCTATTAGGCAACACTGTGTTTGTCTGGCATAATTTCTCTTAGGCTCCAGTGTATAATTACCCTTCCTTCTGTACTGGGAGGTCCCTGTCCAGCAACCAGTAGTCCAAAACCAGGAGGTTGTACTCCAGTGGCAGGTTCCTGAGAGACAGATGACAAAGGGAGAAGTAGTTAGAGAAGACAGGAAAGTTTGGGGTCTGGGGTGCTTACTGTTAATGTACAACATTTATTAGGAAGTTCAGCATCCTGTATACAGTTTTCTTGAAAGGTAAAATGGGACAGTTTCAGCCAAAGCTATCACAAAAAGATTGAAGTCAGGCAGAAGTCTACCAAGCAAGAATTTATAACTGTACCTGGTTTTAGACTAGCAACTAAGCTTACTCTCCATGTATCTGTGCCATAAAGAGAGTCCAAGACAGCTCAAGCCCAATAACAGGCTGAAAAGACAGGGAAATAAAACAGGAATATTCACCAAGGTGTGTTAACCCTGTAATCCATGGAATTCATGAGCTCAGCAAGGAGAGCCTAAGGACAAAAGTGAGAGAAAAAAAAGGGCATGGCACTGTGGAGATACACAGTACCATGAAAACAGTACATGCATCTGTGGATGTATCTAGGTATGTAAGCATGTGTGTAAGTGTATACAACTATATGGATGAAAATATGGATTGAAATAAGGATGGATGTAATTATGGATGGATGTGTGGGTGAGTCAATTTGTGTGTATGTGTGTGGGTGTGTATATGATGTGTAGTTATGTAGAGACAAAGATACATACATAGAAAAATTGACAGAATTATAGATAGATGACAGGTAGATGAAGAAACAGAGATAGTTACAGAAACATATAAACAAATATATCAGTTCCTACATATATGGTCACACAGACAGACAGACAGACAGACAGACAAGAGAAAGAGGCAATTTCAATTTCCCAGGATGGTTATGGGATGCAACTGTATAAAATGGATGCACTAACTGACACTATCTCAAAAACATCTTTGTAGTAGAATTTTCCACAGGACTAAAAGGAAATGGCTCTGAATATAACCTGGGGCTTAGAAAACCAACTAAAGCTCTCTTTAATCCATTTCATATAAATTAGGAAGACACTTTAAAACAAGGGCTTTCAAAATCACCAGTATTCCCTTGTAGTCCCAGAAATGTGGAAGGCTGATGAAGGAGACTGCTTAAGCCCAGGAATTAAACACCTACCTGGGAAACCGACTGAGACCCGCTATCACAGACCCATGAAGAAATCTATTCTTTAAAGCCCATGATGACTATGAATGATCCCACATTCTGCAGCCACTCCTCATCTTAAATTCAGCTAGCATCAATATTCCGTTGATCTCCTAACAGGTTTTCCAGAGTTACCCAAAAACATATGAGTATGCATGGTCCTCCCTATTTAATACAAATCCCTAGATTTTCATGGAAATGTGATGAAATCTTTGAGTATAATAAGAAGGATCACTGCAACATAACGTGCATGGGAACAGATGCTGAGGAAGAAAGACCTGCAGGAAACTAATGAGCCAACTCTCTGTCAAATTCAGAACATCCAAACAGTACAAATAAATGAAGAGTAGAAAAAGCACTCAAAAGTGGTGTGACTGTCAGAGACATGAAAAACAAGGAGGAGACACAGGCCAGGTAAACAAATGGTTGCTCCAAAATAAGCACAGATGAGCCTCATCTGAGGAGCTCTCCACACACAGGATGTGCATGGACCACATGATGAAGCCACTAAGCTGTACAATTCCTATCTTCTGGTAACTAGCACAACTGATTCACACATCCATCCAGTTTATCAGACAGAGACTGGAAAAGCCACTAAATTCCTAAGACACTTACAAGTTTACAGATTGTCTAGAAACCAGGATACCCTGACTAATATACCTTCTACTGGAGGTTTCCACAGGCAGGAGGTCTTTTGGTTGGAATAATATTGTTTCCATGGTCTCACTTCCTTAGTCTCATTAACTTGAAGCATCCCAAACCAGTCTTACTATGCATCAGTGGGAACCATAACTCCATCATCCATAGACAATCAAAATTCACATATACTGACAAATGCCACCAAGATATTGAAGACTAATAAGAGTAATTTTTTGAATCCCAAAAGGCAAGTGCACTCAAGGTTCCTACAGGAAAGAAACCAAAACAGGATACTACTGAGTTGTCAAAGAGTCCTTGGAGGCTCAGTAACTATATACACACATATACCCAATACCATTTTGGTGAAAGTGCATTTAAGGCTATTATAACTATAACACTTATGGAACGCCAAAATATAAATGAGGAATGTCTTAAAAAACTGAATAAAACATAATAAGTGATACTCCTCACTGGATTTACAGACAAGAGGGTGGATAACAGCAAGGAACACATTTGTAAGGAGAATATATATACTTCAGGGCCATGATGCCCACGTCTGCAACTCTAACACTACAAAGGAAGGCACACACCTGTAATCCATGCACTACAAAGGAGTCAGCAGTTGGATCAGGAGCTCAGGACAGCTCATCACAGATGCTAATCTCAAAATTTTACTTCCTGAGATGGGGGTACACGTGTCCAGAGTGGGCACTGTCACACATTATGAAATCACAGTGTTCTAGAGGCTATGGTGAGAGCACAGAGATGATCACTCCAGCCAAGGAAACGATTAAGACAATGTCACAACCTGTTTTAGCTACAAAAGAATTTGAAGAATGGACACAGACATTTACAAAGACTTGATTCAAAACAACAATATAAAAGCAGGACACCTACTCTGAAAAAAATGCAGGTATATCTATGTGCTCAAAAGAAAACTACAAATACACAGAAAAATCAAGGGGACAACACAAAAACGGGCTTGGTGCCAAACACAGCAAACATGTACTATCCTAAAATGTACAGGGTAGATTGAAAGAACCAACTTCAGAAAGCCCTGTTTGTAAATTTCTATGCCTGTCTAAAGCACAGGGGCTTGCAGCCCCAGAGACACACATTAATAGAGGAAATATGAAGAAAAAATACTCTACACAAATCTTTCTGTCTAATTATTCCTGTTTCTATATCTCTGGCACTCACTCTTTGTGAATCTTTTTTTCCTGGTCTCTCTGCCTCTCCAACTCACTGCATAAACCTCTGTGTATGTCTCCTACGTACAAAACAGACAGACATGCAAGCACTCAAACACTTAGGCACTCAGGCCAAATAAGATGCAGAGAGACAAACACAGAAAGAAAGACAGACACACACACATACACACACACACACACACACACACACACACACACACAAAGAGACAGAGAAGCAGACAGAAAGACAGACAGACAGACAGACAGACAGACAGAGAGATTGGATATCTAAAACTAAAACAGCACATTGAACATTATTAAAGGTGAGCATAATACCACCAACAATTGCTAAAGGATATAATTAATTAAAAATTCATAAAATATAGCATAATCAGGAGCTGAACTTAAGTACATAGATCAAGAGAAGCATTTACATATAAATGTTAGTGGAAACTGAGAACTATAAACACAAAAGATCATCAATTACAATTGGGATACACTCCCTAATATACCTCTTTTACTTAAAAAGAATAAACCCTTAAAAACGTGGTGGCCTTAAGAATAGGGACAAATGTGGAAAAATGGAGAAGTTAGAAAGGAAATAAGTTAGGAAATTGAGAAAGAGAAGTGGAGGAGCACTGGAAAACACACAGGGGAAAACCTAAAGGATTGAGGAAATGAGGTTGAAAAGACAGAAGAAAATAGAGAGACTGAGGATGGATCAGAGGCAAGAGAGTGGGGGGACAAGGGGATGGTAGGAGAGCAAGGATGGGGCAGGGAGGAAGCAGATAAGCTTCACCTTCCACCAGGAGCCTCAGGGAAAAGGACAGAAGGGGAGAGAGAGAGAGAAAGACCTGGGCGGGAGGGGCAGAGCTCTGAAGGAGGCAGAGTGGAGGGAAGAGCTAAAAGGTGTGAAGACGCTGTAGGAGAGAGAGGAAGCAGGAAAGGACCATGGAGAGAGAGAAACCTGGGAAGGAAACCGCTCCCCACACTCCCAACAAGCAGCAACAACACTGAAAACGTACTCCGACTGGGAAGGACGGTCATAAACATCTCAAATACATGACAAACCTGACTTAGGAAAGCGCCCCACCACCACATCCCCTGGGTTGAGGGAGAAGTCAAGGAACTAGAAAGTTCCAGGGGCCCTCAAAGGGCAACACTGAAGTGAGAGGACGAAACGCCTGAGGAGACATGGAGGTGCGGGCCGAATCCCTAGAAACATTCTACTCACTGCCATGGTGAGCAGAGGGATCCACTGGGCCGAACCCCACACTTGGAATCGAAGGAGGAGACCCTCAACTCGGAGAATGTCCACAAGCCAGGCGCGAAAGCCCTGTTAAGGCCTCAGCACCTCGGCGCCACAGCCTCTGGCCCAACGGCCCAAGCTGCCAATCACACAACAGGGATTTCTGGGAACTGGAAGTGAGCTACCTCCTCTACCGCCCCCTATAGGCGGGTCTTAAAAGGAGCCTGCCGCCCAAGGAAAGGAACCCAGATGCAGATTTGCAGGAAGTCAGCT
Organism: Arvicanthis niloticus; assembly: GCF_011762505.2. Lineage (NCBI taxonomy): Eukaryota > Metazoa > Chordata > Mammalia > Rodentia > Muridae > Arvicanthis > Arvicanthis niloticus. Next base: position 11,645 of record NW_023046143.1, read on the forward strand.
CCAGGTTGCCAAGTACAGACATATCCATGACATCGTACACTTAAAAACACCAACACAGACCAGACTTTTGGTTCACAAAGGTATTGGAGAAACTTACCCATGATTGATAACCAAGGGTTAGTTGAAAAGCACAGAACTAACTACCTTTTAACATTAACTAAACAGGAAGACATTTCCTTATTACTTCTCTGGTGAGTGTTCGATTACAAACACTCTACTTACAAAGTGGGCACCAGGGAAAGATTTAGCAACGGGAAAGGGCTGGAAAGGCAAGATGCTGGAACAGAAAAACTGATCATTTGGGAGAGGCAGAAGAAAAAAATCAGGTTTTTTATATATAAGTGTGTCACAGAGAGAAAGGGGGTGGGAGCTTGATAAAGGCTAGAGATAAGCCCAAAGAAAGAAGAGGGAATAGGCTTGGAGTAATGGTTGCATGTGGGAATGTGGAAGTGTGTGGGGAAGGTTTGAGAAAGGGTAAACTTGAAAGAAACAGAGTCTGGTTGTGATGACATACAAAAGGAAGAAGAGGTTTTGGAAGAGCAGTAAATTCCAGAAGACAGGAAAAGGGTGGACAACAGGGATAGGACTGTCAAAGGGAGAAATGGAAATGCTTTGAAATTACACATCTGGCCTTGATGACTGACCAAGATTCCCTCCTAATAATCGTGAAGCAAAAATAGGGCCATCTCTGAGTTCCAGACAACCCTGGTAACATACAGACCCTATCCCAAGAAACAGCTAACTGGCAGACCTCTGCCTGGTCTACTGTTGTGTGGACCCCGGATTCTGCCCAAGACATCCTGGAGGCTCCACGGATCCCACAGCCAGCCTAGGTAGGAAGATCCACACACTGCCTTGAGCCCATAGCTGGGTGCTGTGAGTGCTCAGATTACAGCAGATACCCAACCCCCCTTGTTTCCGGATTCCACCTGAGACATACTGGAAGGTCCACTCAACCCAGAGCCACAGAGGAACAACTGAACTCAGAGCGTCAGACAACATATCCTGAGATATTCTAGAGGAGACACTGCACCCAGAACAGCAGACACCTAGCTGGACTGCTACCTTGGAGGCACCATATCCTGAGGCATCCTAGAGGTAAAACTGTACTCAGTGCAGCTGGAAAAGATCATAGAGCCATCTGGACCCTGAGGAGATCAGACACAAGCTAGATAACTGGAAAGGCAGGCTTCAATCAGAGACAGAAGTACAGGTAGCACTAGATTTAACCAGATGGCAAAAGGCAGGCGCAAGAACATAAGCAACAGAAACCAAAGTTACATGGCATCATCAGAACCCAGTTCCCCCATCATACCAAGCCCTGAACACCCCACCACACCAGAAAAGCAGGATTCAGAATTAAAATCACTTCTCATGACGATGATAGAGGACTTTAAGATAGACATAAATATTATTCAAAGAACGTAAGGAGAACACTGGTAGACAGATAGAAACCCTTAAAGAGGAAACACAAACATCCCTTAAGGAATTGCAAGAAAACACAACCAAACGGGAGAAGGAATTAAACAAAACCATGCAGGATCTAAAAAATGGAAGTAGAAACAATAAAGAAATCACAAAGGGAGACTACCCTGGAGATAGAAAACCTAAAAAAAAAAGATCAGCAGTCATAGACACAAGTATAACCAACAGAATACAAGAGATGGAAGAGAGAATCTCATGTGCAGAAGATACCATGGAAAACATTGACACAACTGTCAAAGAAAATGCAAAATACAGAAAGCTACTAACCCAAAATATACAAGAAATCCAAGACACAATGAGAAGGCCAAACCTAAGGATAATAGGAATAGATGAGGGGGAAGACTCCCAACTTAAAGGACCAGTAAATATCCTCAACAAAATTATAGAGGAATCTTCCCTAACCTAAAGGAAGAGATGTCCATAAATATACAAGAAGCCTACAGAACTCCAAATAGTTTAGACTAGAAAAGAAATACTTCCCGCCACATAATAGTCAAAACATCAAATGTACAAAACAAAGAAAAATACTAAAAGCAATAAGGGAAAAAGGCAAAGTAACATATAAAGGCAGACCTATAAGAATTACACCAGACTTCTCACCAGAGACCATAAAAGCCAGAAGATCCTGGACCGATATCATAAAGACCCTAAGAGAACACAAATGCCAGCCCAGACTACTATACCCAGCAAAACTCTCAATCATTATTGATGGAGAAACCAAAATATTCCATGACAAATCCAAATTGACACAGTATCTCAACACAAATCCAGCACTTCAAAGGATAATGGATGGAAAACTCCAACACAAGGAGGGAAACTACAACCTAGAAAAAGCAAGAAAGTAGTCTTCCAAAAACCATAAAAGAAGGTAGCTACACAAACATATCTCCACTGCCAATAACAAAAATAACAGGAATCAACACTCATTTTTCCTTAATATCTCTTAATATCAATGGACTCAATTCTCCAGTAAAAAAACATAGACTATCAGACTGGATATGTAAGCAGGACCCAACATTTTGCTGCATTCAGGAAATGCACCTTTGTGAAAAAGACAGACACTACCTCAGAGTAATTTTGGAAAACAATCTTCCAAGCAAATGGTCCCAAGAAACAAGCGGGAGTAGCAATTCTAATATCAAATAAAATCATTTTTCAACCAGAACTAATCAAAAAAGATAAAGAAGGACACTTCATATTCATCAAAGGAAAAATGTACCAAGAGGAACTCACAATTCTAAACATCTATGCCCCAAATGCAAGGGCACCCACATACATAAAAGAAACTTTACTAAACCTTAAAGCATACATTACACCCTATACAATAATAGTGGGAGATTTCAACACCCCACTATCAGCTATGGACAGATCACGGAAACAGAAACTAAACCGAGACACAATGAAACTAACAGAAGTTATGAACCAATTGGACTTAACGGACATCTATAGAATATTTCATCCTAAAACAAAAGAATATACCTTCTTCTCAGTACCTCATGGTACCTTCTCCAAAATAGACCATATAATTGGTCACAAAACAGGCCTCAACAAATACAAAAAGATTGAAATAATCCCTAGTACCGTATCAGAACACCATGGTCTAAGACTCGTCTTTGACATGGACAAAAACAACAGAAAGCCCACATACACTTGGAAACTGAACAATGCTCTACTCAATGATAACTTGGTCAAGGAAGAAATAAAGAAAGAAATTAAAGACTTTTTAGATTTAAATGAAAATGAGGACACATCATATCAAAATTTGTGGGAGTCGTTGAAAGCAGTACTAAGAGGAAAAATCATAGCTCTAAGTGCCCACAAAAAGAAAATGGAATGAACGTACATTAATAAAATGACAGCACACCTGAAAGCCTTAGAACAAAAAGAAGCTAATATACCCAAGAGGAGTAGACAGCAGGAAATAACAAACTCAGGGCTGAATTCAAACAAGCTGAAACTAAAAGAACTATACAAAATATCAACAAAACCAGGGGCTGGTTCTTTGAGAAAATGAACAAGATAGACAAACCCTTAGGCAGACTAACCAAAGGGCGCAGAGACAGTATTCAAATTAATAAAATCAGAACTGAAAAGGGAGACATAACAACAGAAACAGAGGAAATTAAAAAAAAAATCATCAGATCCTACCACAAAGGCCTATACTCAAGAAAATTGGAAAATCTGGATGAAATGGACAATTTTCTAGATAGATACCAGGTACCAAAGTTAAATGAGGAGCAGATAAACCATCTAAACAGTCGCATAACTCCTAAAGAAATAGACACAGTCATTAAAAATCTTCCCACCAAAAAATGTCCGGTGCCAGATGGTTTCAGTGCAGAATTCGTTCAGACCTTCAAGGAAGACCTAATACCAATCCTCTTCAAGCTATTCCATCGAATAGAAACAGAAGGAACACTACCAATTCATTCTATGAAGCTACCATTATACTCATACCTAAACCACAGAAAGACCCAACAAAGAAAGAGAACTACAGACCAATCTCTCTTATGAATATTGATGCAAAAATACTCAATAAAATTCTCGCAAACCGAATCCAACAACACATCAAAACAATTATCCATCAAGATCAAGTAGGCTTTATCCCAGGAATGCAGGGATGGTTCAATATTTGGAAATCCATCAATGTAATCCACTACATAAATAAACTCAAAGAAAAAAACCACATGGTCATCTCACTAGATGCTGGGAAAGCATTTGATGAAATTCAACATCCCTTCATGTTAAAAGTCTTGGAAAGATCAGGAATTCAAGGCCCATACCTAAACATAGTAAAAGCAATATACAGCAAGCCAGTAGCCAACATCAAACTAAATGGAGAGAAACTTGAAGCATTCCCACTAAGATCAGGGACTAGACAAGGCTGCCCACTCTCACCTTACCTATTCAATATAGTACTGGAAGTCCTAGCTAGAGTAATTAGACAACAAAAGGAAGTCAAAGGGATACAGATAGGAATGGAAGAAGTCAAAATTTCACTATTTGCAGATGATATGATAGTATACTTAAGTGACCCTAAAACTTCCACCAGAGAACTCCTAAACCTGATAAACAAATTTAGCAATGTGGCTGGAAATAAAATCAACTCAAACAAATCAGTAGCCTTCCTCTATTCAAAGGATAAACAGGCTGAGAAAGAAATTAGGGAAATGACACCCTTCACAATAGCCACAAATAAAATAAAATATCTTGGAGTGAATCTAACCAAACAAGTGAAAGATCTGTATGACAAGAACATCAAGTCTCTGAAGAAAGAAATAGAAGAAGATCTCAGAAGATGGAAAGATCTCCCATGCTCCTGGATTGGCAGGATTAACTTAGTAAAAATGGCCATCCGGCCAAAAGCAATCTACAGATTCAATGCAATCCCCATCAAAATTCCAAATCAATTCTTCATACAGATAGAAAGAGAAATTTACAAATGCATTTGGAATAACAAAAAACCTAGGATAGCAAGAACTATTCTCAGCAGTAAAAGAACTTCTGGGGGCATCACAATCCATGACCTGAAACTGTACTACACAGCAGTAGTGATTAAAAACTGCATGGTATTGGTACAGAGACAGACAGGAAGATCAATGGAATAGAATTGAAGACACAGAAATGAACCCACACACCTATGGTCACTTGATCTTGGACAAGAAAGCTAAAACCATCCAGTGGAAAAAGGACAGCATTTTCAACAAGTGGTGCTGGCTCAACTGGAGGTCAACATGTAGAAGAATGCAAATTGATCCATTCTTATCCCCTTGTACAAAGCTCAACTCCAAGTGGATAAAGGACCTTCACATAAAGCCAGATACACTGAAACTAATAGAAGAGGAGTTGGGGAAGACCCTCGAATACCTAGGCACAGGGGAAAAGTTCCTGAACAGAACACCAATGGCTTATGCTCTAAGATCAAGAATCGACAAATGGGACCTGATCAAATTGCAAAGCTTCTGTAAGGCAAAGGACACTGTCAACAAGACAAAAAGGCAACCAACAGATTAGGAAAAGATCATTACCAATCCTACATCTGATAGAGGGCTAATATCGAATATATACAAAGAACTCAAGAAATTAGACCCCAAACAACAAAATAACCCCATTAAAAATGGGGTACAGAGCTAAACAAAGAATTCTCAACTGAGGAAACACAAACGGTCGAGAAGCACCTTAAGAAATGCTCAACAGCCTTAGTCATCAGGGAAATGCAAATCAAAACAACACTGAGATACCACCTGACACCAGTCAGAATGGCTAAGATCAAAAATTCAGGTGATAGTAGATGCTGGCGAGGATGTGAAGAAAGAGGAACACTCCTTCATTGTTGGTGGGGTTGCAAGCTGGTACAACCACTCTGGAAGTCAGTCTGGCGGTTCCTCAGAAAATTGGACATAGCACTACCTGAGGACCCAGCTATACCACGCCTGGGCATATACCCAGAAAATGCTCCAACATATAACAAAGACATATGCTCCACTGTGTTCACAGCAGCCTTATTTATAATAGCCAAAAGCTGGAAAGAACCCAGATGCCCTTCAACAGAGGAATGAATACAAAAAATGTGGTACATTTACACAATGGAATATTACTCAGCTATTAAAAAGAATGAATTCGAGAAATTCTTAGGTAAATGGATGGAACTAGAAAATATCATCCTGAGTGAGGTAACCCAATCACAAAAGAACACACATGGCATTTACTCACTGATAAGCCGAGAGTAGCCCAAAAGTTTGAAACAACAAAGATTCAACTACCAGACCACATGAAGCTCATGAAGAAGGAAGAACAACTGTGGATTCCTAGGTCTTTCTTAGAAGGAGTAACTAAACACCCAAGGGAGCAAATATGGAGACAAAGTGTGGGACAGAAACTGAAGGACAGGTTGTATGGAAACCATTCCACCTGGGTATTCATCCCATGTGCAGTCACCAAAAATAGATGCTGATATGGATGACAGAAAGTACATGCTGACAGCAGCCTGATATGGCTGTCTCCTTAGAGGTCCCCCAGAATCTCATATACACAGAGGCAGATACTCACAGCTAACCATTAATCTGATCAAGGGTTCCTAATGGAGAAGTTGTAGAAAAGACTGAAGAAGCCAAAAGGGTTGGTGGCCCCATGAGGAGAGCAACAATACCAACCAACCAGAGCTCCCCAGGGGCTAAACCACCAGCCTAGAAGCACATAGGGAGGGACCAATGACTCCATCTGTATATGTAGGGGAGGATGACCTTGTTGGGCATTGGTGGGATAGGAGATCTTTGGTCCCATTAAGCTCAACACTGCGTCGGGGGGAATCTGAGGGTGGGGAGGTGTGAGTGGGGAGTATGTGGGGGCACACCCTCATAGAAGCAGGAGAAGGGTGGATGGGATAAGGGGTTCCTGGCTGGTGGGGGGAATGGGGTAAGGGGATAAAATTTTAAATATAAATATTATATCCAAAAATAGGGGGAAAAAGACAAGCTGTTAGAACCAAGATCTTTAATAAAATCTCACCCCTCTAAAAAAATTATCTTGATACTAAAATTTGTCTTGAGAATAGTATATTGCAGAATACACAGCCTTGGTGTATCTACTCATCAAGCAAGCTGAACAGACCTGCTCTAACCTCGGAGGTCCGGGAATTCCAACTAAATGCAGTCAAGACACAGTGTCAGAGGCTTATCAATTTACTCTTGCCCCAACCCCTCTTCTAACATCTCAACGCCCATAATCAGCTTGAAAAAGATAATGAAGAGTCAGCACCCCTATTCCCTGGGCTTGGGGATTAAGGTGGTTAATATTGGGCTGTCTTTCTAGGAAAAAGTAGTGGTTTTGTGGGAATAGGGAGGATTAGCTAGGATTTATTGCATAGCCATAACCTATTGGCAGAAATCTGTATAATTATTATCAAGATGAAGTTATAATTTCTTTAAGTGGTACAAAATTTACTTTGATTTCAAATTTAAGATTTTCTATGGTACAAGCTTCTTATTCACATAAAAGTCAGATGAGTATTGATACTCTCATAGGCATTGTGCCTGTATAACACATTTAGGAATACAAGGCCTAGGACCCAGTCCTTCTTTAACTTTTTCAACTAATTTGAGATGGTTAGCCTGTAAGCTAAGGCACTATAGCAAATTCATGGCTTGGAGTTTATTGTTAGGGTGTTTTCTATATTTTATTTAGAAATAGCTGAGAGGAGTTAACAGACAAGAGTCCAGATCACCTTACATGGATAGATGTTTTTCAAAACATCAGAAGTCCCCAGAATTGACGTGACAAACATTTCTGTATTAATGTTCATTTTGATTAGAGACCTGTTTGCTCCTGACAGCTTCCTGTATTGGATTCTAAGAAGAAATTGAGCATCTTTGGAGTTGCTCCAGTTGTGGTGAGACAGCCACTAGGCAAGAATTGCCTCTTTCCATCTACAGACAAATTACTGTCCAGAAAAGGACACACTTGCAGAATAGTCGACTGCTTATATCTGCCTAGACAGAGTAATCAGCCCTTCATAATTCTGTAGCACTAAGGTCTGTCAGATGATCCTGAGCCAGAAGGTTGAAGATCAGATGCTCCAAGAGTTTGTAGTATAGGGACTGTCCAGGTGTTCAGCAGTCTCTATAAATTGGCTAAGTTTTAGAAGCTATACTTTGGGCTTCCCATAATTTCAGTTAACTCAGTCATTCTGGATTTCTGACTGGGATGAAAACTTATAATCTCATAGCCAATCCTGGCTATTTACTTTGAGAGAAAAGATTTGAGTGGATGGTTTTCAGCTGATATTCATTCTAAAGCCAAGGAAAAAAGCCAGGTTCAGAACTAAGTGTTTTAGTTAGGAGAGATGACAGAGGGTCTGGTTAGTCAACAAAATGATGGACTGGGTATTAGGACTATCTTGTACCTCACTGGTACAAATTGGCATAATTATGCTCTAATTGTATTTTGAGAGAAAAGTTTTATTTTAACAGGAAGGGTGATATGTAGGAGGAGCTAAGGTGGGAGGGGTACTGAGAGGAAGAGAAGGAGCAAGGAGAGGAGGGGAAGAAGGAGAGGAGAAGCTAGGTGATGAGAGAAAAAGAGAGAGAGGGATATAAAAGCAGTTTTTCACGTGTCTCCACCAATCAAAGATAGTTGATATATCTCGGCTGGGTATGTGGTTACACTTCTGATCGAGCATTACCAAACTTATAAAGCCTTTGATTAACATTTTTAAAAAGTGTATAAATGCAGAAAGAAAAAGGGGGCATGTGATAGGGGTTTTCTGGTGTGGGTGGGGAAAAGGGATGGCATCTGAAATGTAAATAAAATATCCAATAAAAATTTTAAAAAGAATTTTAAAAAAAGGATGCCTCCAGTCTGCATGACACATCCATGTCAACCCTTATTTACCACAGAAAGACCAGAACACACCTTGAATCTAGGAGTGAGCTAAAAAGTAGGCTCCAGATAGGTACATGGAGAGAAATATAGAGAAAAGGTGTTTTAAGAATACAGCATGGCAATGACATTATCGACTCACAGCAGCGGGGTGACTTAAGCAAGTACCCCAAACTGGACTGTACCCCTGACTATACCAGCAAAGACTGGGCAGTTTCTTCAGGAGGCACTACCATTCCCTAAAAGCTGTAGCAATTTGGTGGCTCCTTGGGAGGTTTTTCTCTTCTTATGTGGTGTGGTTACTGAGAAGCTGTGCATGGGCCAGCAGATAATCCCTTACCAGTACACATGCAGTCAACCACAAATAAGCTCAGTGGGACACTTAGAAAAGAAGAAAAGATGCATTACTGCCTAAGGGTAACTTTATAGGAAGAGTTTCATTGGAAGGATGGGAACAAGAAAGTCGGTGAAGTTGTGAAGATGGTGAAAACTAGGCTGAAATTGTATGCAATTGTCATGGAATCAGAGAATAATGCTACTAACACCTACTTGCAAAGTGCTCAGAGATCAGCAAAACTGAATAGAGATGACAAAACTACTCTTCAACAATAACTTTCTCACGTTCCTCTTTAGAAAAATCAGTACTGGCTTTACAAGGCATGTTCAGCATGTGCTATACAGAAGGGAGGGCAGCAGTCACTCCTGAATGCTGCTCTGAGGAATGGTTACCTGTGCCTTTTACCCTACAAAGCCTATACCCAGAAAGCAGGTAAGAGTCAAAATAACAAACCTGTGCAATCATCAAAAGCCTCACACAAGGAATTTTATAATCCAAGAAGACATGCATTCTATGGATGGTATGATTCAAATACTGTCATTGTAAACAAATTACAGACAGGAGACCAAATAGGGACAATTCTATACAGGATAACACTCCCTAAATGTGAATGCATGCAATTATCTGAAAGAACAATCTCTCTTCCCTTAAAAGACACCACAACCAAAAGGATAAAAGGGCATGATCTGGGGTTGCTGACACTGGAATGGACTCCAGGTTCTTCCGAGTTTCAGGAGAGCACATCACATCTTCCAAAACCATCTAGGGATAGAACAATTATACAGCCTGCCTAGAAGACTGACAAGGAGCTCCAAAGTTAAAAATGAGAACATGGAGAAGAATCATGATTTTGCTGAGGTAAAGTCCTGGGAATATCCTGGATTAACAAACAAGGTGTTAAGGGATAGCTAGGCCTGTCTGGAGCATTCCCCGAATCCCCAATCTATGGAGAAATATTTCCTTTGCTAAAACAAGGTCCATGCTACCAAAGTAAGACACATTTTAAGTGACTTAAGGACCATACCATTAAAAATAAAAGTAGAATGATAAACAGAAAGAGATCATTTTCCTTGTCCTCTGACTCATCAGCAAAGTAACCCAAGAACTGTCCTTGTCCTCAGTCCCTTTTTTCCCTGTTTTATTTTTATTTGTTTGCTCTTGCTCGATTGTTTGGTTGGGGTATCTTCCTGGAACAAAAATAAATCATAGTCATACTTTGGGTCTGAACAAGTGTGTGTCTAATTCTCACGACACAGACTCGTCAATATGAAACCCAGTTGTCTCTATTAAGCAACACTGTGTCTGTCTGGCAAGGCTTCTTTTATGATCCAACATATTAGGGCCATAATTACCATTCTTCCTGTACTCAGAGGACTCTGTTCAGGAATGAGTTGTCCAAGACCACCATGTCCTTCCCTACTGGCAGGTTCCTGAGAGAGATGACAAGGGGAAAAGAAGTTAGAGAAGACAGGAATGTATGGGATCACAGTTGCTTACACAAGCTCACAGCTGATGCTACAAAAATTTATTATGAAATTCAGCAGCCTATATGCATTTTTTTTCTTGAAAGGAAAAATGGGACAGTTTCAGGCAAAGCTGTCACACAAAGAAATGAAGTCAGATGGAAGTCTACCGAGCAAGGATCCATAATGATACCTGGTTTTAGATTAGCAACTAAGCTTGTTTCCATACATCTGTGCCTCAAAGAACACCCATACAGATCAAGCCCAAATATAGGCTGCAAGGACAGGAAAATAAAACAGAAATGTTCATCAAGGCATGTTGGTCCTGTAATACCCCCACTCATGAGCCAAGCAAGAAGACTCTAGGGAGAAAACTGAAAGAGAAAAAGGCCGGGGGGTGTCTATCTCTCCAGTACTATGAAAACAGAACATGCATCTCTAGATATAACTATGTATGCATCTACAAATGTAGATATATACATCTATATGGATGGATGGATGGATGGATGGATGGATGGAGTGAATGCAACTTGAGGCATGGAGAAACAACTGAAGCTCTCTTTCCTCCATTCAGTATAAATTGAGAGGAAACTTTAAAACTGGGGTTTTCAAAAAACCAAGTATTCCATTATAGTGCCAGAAATATAGATGGCTGATGAAGGAGGACTGCTAAGCTCAAGAATTTAAGTCCTACCTAAAAAACCTACTGGGACCTGCCATCACGGACAAATGAAGGGATCTATTTGTAAGGACCATGAATAGCTATGAAGGCCCCCACCCTCTAGATGCACTTCTAAATTCAGCTAGCTCAAATATTCCCTTCATCTATTAGCAAATTTTCCACAATTACCCTAAACATATGAGTATGCATGGTCTTCCCGATATCTTACCAGGCCACAATTTTTTCTAGGAGATATGATAGGAGCTTTCAGTATAATAAAAAGGATCTCCACTTTTATTGACATGAGTAACTTTCCAATTAAAACTTACACAGCTAACTGATCATAAGATGTGGATCCTGTGGTTGCCAAGTACAGAGACATCCATGACATTGTATACTTAAAAAACACCAACACAGACCAGACTTTTGGTTCACAGAGGTACCAGAGGAACTTACTTATGATTGATAACCAATGGTTAGCTGAAAAGCACACAACTAACTACCTTTTAACATAGACTAAACAGGAGGACATTTCCTTATCACTTCTCTGGTGAGTGTTCTATTACACTCTACTTGCAAAGTAGGCACAAGAGAAAGATTTAACAAGGGCAAAGAGCTGGGAAGGGGAAGATGCTACAACAGAAAAACAGATAATTGTGGAGAAGAAGAGTAAAAAAAAAAAAAAACGGTCCTGTATTTGCAAATGGGTCATAGAGAGGAAGTGGGTGGGAACGTGATAAAACTATGGTAAGGCATGAGATCGGCCTAGTACAAGAAGGGGGAATAGGCCGGGCAGTGGTGCTGCAGGAATGCCTTTAATCCCAGCACTTGAGAGGCAGAGGCAGGTGGGCAGGTGGATTTCTGAGTTCAAGTCCAGCCCTGTCTACAAAGTGAGGTCCAGGACAGCCAGGGCTACACAGAGAAACCCTGTGTTGAAAAAAAAAAAAAAAAAAAAACAAAAAAAGAAAAAGGAAAAACAAAAATAAAAGGAGAAGGGGGGATAGGCCTGGAGCATTGTAGGAATGTGGAAACGTGTGGGGAAAGGTTGAGAAAGGGTAAAAAGTGAAGGTAAAAGGGTCCGGTGGAGGAGACACACAAAAGAAGAAAAAGTGTTTGAAAGAGGAGTAAGTTCCAGAAGAAATAAAAAGGATGCACAACAGGGAACGGGGAAAAGATAGCCAATGGAAGATATGGAAAAGCTTTGAATTTGCACATCTGGCCCTGATGACTGAGCTAGATTCAATCCCAATATTCCTGGAGCAGAAATAGGGCCATCTCTGAGTTCCAGGCAACCCTGGTAATAAACAGACCCTTTCTCAAGAAACAAGTAACTTTGATGTGAATGGTGACAAGGTCAACATCTACCATCACAGTTGCAACCTCCACCACCACCACAACCACCAGTACCAACAACACCAGCACTACCATTAACATCACCGCCAGAAACACCAAAACAACAACAAGAAATGAGATAATAGGAGAAAACTAATTGAGGTTGGAAGGACAAAGTGGGTTAGGAAGCTGGAAAGTGGAGATAAAGAAAAACTGTCTTGTACATGGGACAGTGATTTAGAGTGTTTTAAATGGGAAAATAAAAATACAACAATGGGAGGAAAGCATAAAGGCAGAAGGAACAAAGGACAGGCACTCAAAGTAGGGAAGAGAGAAAGGAAATGGGGACAAAGACATAGCCATTAAGTAGAGAAATAGGCTGAGGATGTGGAGAAAGAGGGAGAAAGATGGAGTTAGGAATGGAGCAGAAGAGGAGACAGCACAGGTCAAAAAACACAGGTATGGAACAAGACAATGGTCAAAAAAGGACAGGATGGGGACAAAGAATAGGAAGGCAGGAAAGATACTAGGAAAGAAAAAAAAAAAAAAACAGAAAGGCATGGACCGTACAAAATCAGAAGAAAATATAACCACTGTTCCCCAACATCAACCAGCACTTGGGAGGTAGCAGCCAGTGAAAAGAAAGTGGACATCCATGAGTTCTGGCCACACAGAACAAAGGATCTAACTAAGGAATGAACAGAGGAACAAAGAAACTAACATGATTAATATCAATGCATCAAACCAACCATCCATCCACCCATCCATCCATCCATCCATCCATCCATCCATCCATCCATACCTCTACAAGCAAATACAGGCTGGGTACTCCATATCTGAAAAGCATAAATACAGTGCAAGGCTTACAATGTTGTGGCAGACTTATACCACCTGGACTGAGGAACTGGATGCAAGAAGATAGATAATTGTAGGCCACTCTAAGAAAAATAAAAAAAGCTAGCTTAAGCAAGAGCAAGTTGCTGCAGAAGATAGTAAGCTTGGGTAAAAAGACTAAGTTCAAATCCCAAACTCACATGGTGGAAGGAAATAGTCTACTCTCCTGTAAATTCTCATATAAAGATAGCAGGTTTGAAGAGTTCTGCATGCATGTGTATGTTGTATTTACAATACCACACACAATTACATAAAGAAGATACCTCATGCACCAGCCAAAGCACACTCGCACCTATACCCACAAAACCCTGGACACACAAAATGTTACTCTAAAAAAAGTTTTGAAAGAATATGGGGTTTGAATGATAATTGTCCCCAAACCCTCATATATTTCAATATTTTGTCACCACTGAATGGCACCTTTTGAAACTAATAAGAGGTCTGGCCTGGTGGGAAGAAGTGTGTCTGCAGGGGTGAGGTAGGCTTTGAAATTGCAAAAAAGCAAATTTTGTGTCTATAGTCAGGACCTTACATTACAGAAACTTCCAGGAACTCAAATCAGCATCCTACCTATATCTCCAACCCTGCTGAATACTCCATGCTTACTGGCACTACTTGAGCCTCTGTCAAGAATAGCAATTGTTGCAGCAGGTGACATTATATGCACGTAATCCTGAGAGGGCAATAGCGTGATTAGGAGTTAAGTTTGGGTGGCTCTATACTACATGATACATCCATGTCACCCCTTAATCACCACAGAAAGACCAGATCACATCTTAAATGTGGGAGTGAGCTGGAGTGTACACACAGGACAGGTACAAGGAGAGAAATACAGGGAAACAATGTTTTACAAAAACAGCATGACAATAACATCTATCAACTCAGCAGCTCAGTGACTTAAGCAAGAACCTCAAATTAGACTGCACCCCTGAATATACAATCAAGGACTGGGAAGGTGTTCTTCAGGAGGCACTACCCCGTTCCTAACATCTGTGGCAATTTTGTGGCTCCCCAGGAAGGCTGTCCTCTTCTCCCCTGGTGTGGTTACTGAGAAGATGCCCATGGGTCAGCAGGAAACCCCCACCCCACAGCACTCATGCAAGGAACCTTAAATAAACTTGGTGGGACACTTAGAAATCAATGAAAAATGAATCACTGCCTAAGGGTAAACTCATATGAAGGGTTTCAGTGGTAAGAGGAGAAGGAGAAAGTGTGTGTAACTGTGAGAAGAACCAAAACCTAGGCTATACATATGTGGAACTGTCACAGAACTATAGAATAACACCACCAACACTTACATACAAACAGTTAATACCTTAGCAAATCTGAATGATATGACACTGCTACGAGATTAAAAAGACTACAGTTCAACAATAACTTTTACATGTTCCTTGGTGGGAAAATCAGTACTGGCTTTAGAAGGAATTTTCAGTCTGTGCTGTAATGGAGGGGGCAGCAGTCATTCCTGAATGCTGCTCTGAGGAATGGTTACCTGAGCTTTTCATGCTCAGAGGTCTATACTTGGACAGCAGAGCAGGTACGTGTCAAAATAAGAGACCCATAAAACTATCAAAATCCTCACAACAGGAATTTTTCTAATTCAAAAACACATGCATTCTTAAGGGTTCAAATGCTGTCAATATGAACAAATTACAGGCACGAGAACAAGTAAGGATAATTCTGTACAGGCTAACACTCCCTGTATATGAATGAATGGAACTGTCTGAAACAGACAGCACTCTACCTTTCCTTAAAAGACACCACAAAGAAAACAGAAGAAAGGCATGAACTGAAGCTGGTGTCACTGGAATGGACTCCAGCCTCTTCAGAGATTGAGGAGAGCACATCACATCTTCTGAAACCTTCTAGGGACAGAACAATTATATTGTCTGCCTAGAAGACTGGCGAGTGGGACATCCAATGTTAAAAAGGGAAAAGGATGGAGAAGAATCAAACTTTCACTCAGGTACAGTCCTGGTGTACCCTGGATTATAGACAAGTTGTTAAGGGGTAGCTAGACCTATCTGGAATATTTCCTGATACCCTGATGTATGAAGAAATACCTCAGTTCCTTTTCTAAAACCAGGATTATGCTAAGTAGGTAAGAGAAATTTTCAGTGATCTGAGGACCAAACCATCAAAAATAAAACTAAAAAGGTAAACTGTGAAAAAACTGTTTTCCTTGTCCTCTGATTCATGAGCAAAGTAACTGAAGAACTGAAGCCCCTTCTCATCATCCTCACTCCCTTTTGGCCCATTTTTTTTTTGATTGTTGGTTTTAAGGGACATCCTAGAGCACAACTTAAACATAAGTCATATATTGGGTCTAAGCAATCATGTATTTAACTCTCACAACACAGACCCATCAAGATGAAACCCAGTTGATCCTATTAGGCAACACTGTGTTTGTCTGGCATAATTTCTCTTAGGCTCCAGTGTATAATTACCCTTCCTTCTGTACTGGGTGGTCCCTGTCCAGCAACCAGTAGTCCAAAACCAGGAGGTTGTACTCCAGTGGCAGGTTCCTGAGAGACAGATGACAAAGGGAGAAGTAGTTAGAGAAGACAGGAAAGTTTGGGGTCTGGGGTGCTTACTGTTAATGTACAACATTTATTAGGAAGTTCAGCATCCTGTATACAGTTTTCTTGAAAGGTAAAATGGGACAGTTTCAGCCAAAGCTATCACAAAAAGATTGAAGTCAGGCAGAAGTCTACCAAGCAAGAATTTATAACTGTACCTGGTTTTAGACTAACAACTAAGCTTACTCTCCATGTATCTGTACCATAAAGAGAGTCCAAGACAGCTCAAGCCCAATAACAGGCTGAAAAGACAGGGAAATAAAACAGGAATATTCACCAAGTTGTGTTAGCCCTGTAATATATAGAATTCATGAGCTCAGCAAGAAGAGCCTAAGGACAAAAGTGAGAGAGGAAAAAAGGGCAAGGCCCTGTGGAGATACACAGTACCATGAAAACAGTACATGCATCTGTGGATGTATCTAGGTATGTAAGCATGTGTGTAAGTGTATACAACTATATGAATGGAAATATGGGTGAAAATAAGGATGGATGTGTGGGTGAATCAATTTGTGTGCATGTGTGTGGGTGTGTATATGATGTGTAGTTATGTAGAGACACAGATACATACATAGAAAAATTGATAGAATTATAGATAGATGACAGGTAGATGAAGAAACAGAGATAGTTACACAAACATATAAACAAATATATCCGTTCCTACATATATGGTCACACAGACAGACAGACAGACAAGAGAAAGAGGCAATTTCAATTTCCCAGGATGGTGATGGGATGCAACTGTATAAAATGGATACACTAACTGACACTACCTCAAAAACATCTTTGTAGTAGAATTTTCCACAGGACTAAAAAGAAATGGCTCTGAATATAACCTGGGGCTTAGAAAACCAACTAAAGCTCTCTTTAATCCATTTCATATAAATTAGGAAGACACTTTAAAACAAGGGCTTTCAAAGTCACCAGTATTCCCTTGTAGTCCCATAAATGTGGAAGGCTGATGAAGGAGACTGCTTAAGTCCAGGAATTAAACACCTACCTAGGAAACCTACTGAGACCTGCTATCACAGACCCATGAAGAAATCTATTCTTTAAAGCCCATGACGACTATGAATGATCCCACATTCTGCAGCCACTCCTCATCTTAAATTCAGCTAGCATCAATATTCCGTTGATCTCCTAACAGGTTTTCCAGAGTTACCCAAAAACATATGAGTAAGCATGGTCCTCCCTATTTAATACAAATAGAGCAAGGATGGGGCAGGGAGGAAGCAGATAAGCTTCACCTTCCACCAGGAGCCTCAGGGAAAAGGACAGAAGGGGAGAGAGAGAGAGAAAGACCTGGGCGGGAGGGGCAGAGCTCTGAAGGAGGCAGAGTGGAGGGAAGAGCTAAAAGGTGTGAAGACGCTGTAGGAGAGAGAGGAAGCAGGAAAGGACCATGGAGAGAGAGAAACCTGGGAAGGAAACCGCTCCCCACACTCCCAACAAGCAGCAACAACACTGAAAACGTACTCCGACTGGGAAGGACGGTCATAAACATCTCAAATACATGACAAACCTGACTTAGGAAAGCGCCCCACCACCACATCCCCTGGGTTGAGGGAGAAGTCAAGGAACTAGAAAGTTCCAGGGGCCCTCAAAGGGCAACACTGAAGTGAGAGGACGAAACGCCTGAGGAGACATGGAGGTGCGGGGCGAATCCCTAGAAACATTCTACTCACTGCCATGGTGAGCAGAGGGATCCACTGGGCCGAACCCCACACTTGGAATCGAAGGAGGAGGCCCTCAACTCGGAGAATGTCCACAAGCCAGGCGCGAAAGCCCTGTTAAGGCCTCAGCACCTCGGCGCCACAGCCTCTGGCCCAACGGCCCAAGCTGCCAATCACACAACAGGGATTTCTGGGAACCGGAAGTGAGCTACCTCCTCTACCGCCCCCTATAGGCGGGTCTTAAAAGGAGCCTGCCGACCAAGGAAAGGAACCCAGATGCAGATTTGCAGGAAGTCAGCTCCAGGTTGCCAAGTACAGAGACACCCGTGATGGGGGACTCTTAAAATAGCAAGACAAACCCTTTCAGCTCCTTGAGTCTTCTCTCTAACTCCTCCATTGGAAACCCCATGGTCAGGAAGGAGCTGAAAAGGTTTGTGGCCGCATGAGGAGAGCAACAATACCAACCAACCAGAGCTCCCCAGGGTGTAAACCACCAGCCTGGTAGCACATAGGGAGGGACCCGTGACTCCAGCTGTATATGTAGGGGAGGATGGCCGTTCCGGCATAGGTGGGAGAGGAAATCCTTGGTCCCATGAAGGCTGAACACTGAGTGGGGCTTAGGTGGGGACACATCCTCATAGAAGCAGGAGGAGGGGGGATGGCATAGGGGGTTGCTGGGTGGGGGGGAAAGGGGTAAGGGGATATAATCTGAAATGTAAATATAATATCCAATAAAAAGAAAGAAGAAAAAACACCAAGACAGACTGGACTTAGGTCACAGAGTTATTAGAAGAACTTACATGTGATTGATAACCAAAGGTTAGTTGAAAAGCACAGAGCTACCTGTTAACATGGACTAAACAGGAAGAATTTTCCTTATTGCTTCTCCGCTGAGAGTTCTATTACAAACACTCTACTTGCAAAGTAGGCACCATAGAAAGATTTAAAAAGCCATGAAATTCCTATGACACTTCCAAAGCTACAATTTGTCCATAAATCACAATATCCTAATTAATAAAACTTCTACTGCAAGGTTCTACCTACAGGAAGTCTAGTACCTAGGGCAGAATAACATTCTGTTTCAATGGACTATATTCCTTAGTCTAATTTCTTGCCATATCCCAAAGCATTTTTACTTTGCATCAGTGGAGACAATTCCATTATCTGCAGATAACCAAAATATACACACAGTGGCAAACACCACCATTATATACAGGTTCTAATATAGGTATTTTGTTGTTGTTGTTGTTGTTGTTGTTTCCTAAAAGGCAAACACAGATGAGGTTCCTATAGGAAAGGGTCCAAAACAGAATACAGCTGTGGAGTCAGGGAGTCCTTGATGCCTATGCTCAGAAAATATTTACACACATATAGTAAATGTCATATTTGTGATAATTAACCAAATACTCATAAACAATGCATTTGGAACATAAAAAGATAAATAAAAATTCCAAATGACTGAATAAAACATAAGTAAGTGATAATCCTCACAGGTTTTCCACATAAGAGGGTGGATAACAACATGAGAAACACACATGTAAGAAGAATATGTATATTTCAGGGTGATAAAAAGCCAACCCCTGCAATTCTAGCACTATGAAGGAAGGCATACCCCTGTAATCCCTGCACTACAAAGGGGGCAGCATTTGGATCAGGAGCTCAGGACAGATACTAATCTCAAAGTTGTGCTTCCTGAGAAAAATAAAATCTGACCAGATTGGGCATGGTGGTGCACTAGGAAATTGCAGCATTACAGAAGCTGTGGGGAGGGTATATAGGCTTTCAGTCCAGCCAAGGACACAATAAGACAATGTCACACAACCTGTTTTAGATGCAGGGCAATTTGAAGCATGGTATCAGACATTAACAAAGACCTGATTCAAAATAACGATGTAAAAACAGGACATTTTCTACTCTGAAAATTTGCAGGTTTATCTTTGCCCTCAGAAAAAAATCTACAAACTCCTAGAAAAATCAAGGGGACAACACTGTAAGAGGCTTGGTAGCAAACATGACAAACATTTTCAATCCAAAACCCAATAGGGTGTATCGAAAGAATCAACTCCAGAAAGGTCAGAAAGATCTCATTGGAAATCTTTATGCCTGCCTGAAGCATAGGGTTCTGTATCCCCAAGGACACACATAAAAAGAAGAAATATGAAATAAACTCTATACTTATCTTTATGTATACCTATCTCCATCCCTCCCCTCCCTGCCTGCCACCCTGTGTCTTTCTATCTCTGCTCTGTTGCTCTGTCTCTCTGTCTCTGTGTGGTATGTGTGAGACTCTTTTTATCTCTGTGTCTCTCCCTTTTGTGTCTCTGTGTGTCTGTCTCTCTTGCTCTCTCACTGTGTGTGTGTGATTTTTATCTCTGTGTCTCTCCCTTTTGTGTCTCTGTGTGTCTGTCTCTCTTGCTCTCTCACTGTGTATGTGTGTGTGTGTGTGTGTGTGTGTGTGTGTGTGTGTGTGTGTGTTATATGCTAACTTGGGTATCTCTTACACAACACAAAAAGATATACAGGCTGACAATCATGGAGACATACAAGACAAAGGACATACGTACACCATAGAGAGAGACAAACACACTCACACAAACACACTCTATTCAAAAATCAAACAAGACATGGGTTGTTATTGAATACAGGCTCTAAATACCATACTCAAATGATATGGGACATCTATACTTCAAAAGTCATAAAATATAGCAAAAACGCCTGCTGAAGCTAAGAAAATAGATTCAAAGAAACATTTAATAATGTTTTCACTGGAAACTGACTATCAACACCTGATCCATCCCTGATCATAAACAGCAAACAGGATATACACATAGCTATACTACTTGTACTCCAAAAATATACCCACACAGAAAAACTGGAGACCTAAGTATGGGAACAAATGTGGAGAAGTGCAGAGGTTAAAAAGCAGACAAGGTAGGAAAGGGAGAGAGATGGCAAAGAGTGTTCAAAACCTGGAAAAGACACTGGGAAAAACTAAAGGTAGAGGAAAGGAGAAATTGAGGTTGGAAAGACAGAAGGCAATAGGGGGAATGAGGAGGAGCAGGGGCAAGAGAGTGGGGGGACAAGGGGATGGTAGGAGAGCAAGGATGGGGCAGGGAGGAAGCAGATAAGCTTCACCTTCCACCAGGAGCCTCAGGGAAAAGGACACAAGGGGAGAGAGAGAGAGAGAAAGACCTGGGCGGGAGGGGCAGAGCTCTGAAGGAGGCAGAGTGGAGGGAAGAACAAATAGGTGTGAAAACGCTGTAGGAGTGAGAGGAAGCAGAACATATATATTTTTATATGTAAGTGTGTCACAGAGAGAAATCGGGTGGGAGCTTGATAAAGGCTAGAGATCAGCCCAAAGCAAGAAGAGGGAATAGGCTTGGAGTAATGGTTGCATGTGGGAATGTGGAAGTGTGTGGGGAAGGTTTGAGAAAGGGTAAACTTGAAAGAAACAGAGTCTGGTTGTGATGACATACAAAAGGAAGAAGAGGGTTTGGAAGAGCAGCAAATTCCAGAAGACAGGAAAAGGGTGGACAACAGGGATAGGACTGTCAAAGGGAGAAATGGAAATGCTTTGAAATTACACATCTGGCCTTGATGACTGACCAAGATTCCCTCCTAATATTCGTGAAGCAAAAATAGGGCCATCTCTGAGTTCCAGACAACCCTGGTAACATACAGACCCTATCTCAAGAAACAGCTAACTGTGATGTATATGGTTGTACAGCCCACAACAGCAGAAGCAGCAGCAGCAGCAGCAGCAGCACCACCACCACCACCACCACCACCACCAAAAAACAAAACAAATAAAGAAACAAAAAAACACAAAAAATTAAAAAAGACAATAGTAAAAAAATAATGGAGGCTGGAATGGTAAAAATGGAAGCTGGAAAGTGGGGATAAAGGAAAACTGTCTTGCACATGGAACAATTGAGTAGAGTGTTTTAAATGGGAACATAAACTTTCAGTAACAATGTTGGGGAGGATAAAGGCAGAAGGGATGAAAGGCAGGCACTCAAAGTGGGGAAGTGTGACAAAAAATGGGGACAAAAAAATAGCCATTAAAGGAGGTATAGGCTGAAGATATGGGGAAAGAGGGAGAAAGAAAAATGTAACAACTGGGCAGAAGAGGAGAAGGCACAGGTCAAAAGTCACAGGTGTGAGTCAAAAGAATGGACAGGAGGGGGATAAAAATTGGATAGGAAGAAAAGATATTGTGGAGGAGAATAGGGCAAGGGATAAAAAACAGATCTTGAATGTACAAAATCAGGAGAAAAATTTAATCACTGTTGCCTGATAGCATCCAGCTCTTGGGAGGTAGCAGCCAGCAGAGCAAAGTCAGAAATCCATGAGTTCTGGCCACACAGAACAAAGGATCTAATTCAGCAATGAAAAGAGAAATGAAATAACTAACAAGATGAACATCAATCCTTCCATCCATCTATCCATCCACCAACTCATCTGTCCATCCAGCCAACCATGCATACATCCATCTACCCAATACTGTCCAGGCTGATACAGCAGGGTTCTTCATATCTGAAAAACATAAATACAGTTAGAGCCTTATAATGATGTGGCAAAGAACAACTGGATGCAAGAAGAGAGATAATTGTAGACCACTCTAAGAAGAATATCTAAAGGATGGCTCAGGCAAGAGCATGTTGCTGCAGCAGACATAAATCCTGGGCAACAAGGCTAAAGTTCAAACCCCAAACTCACATGGTGGAAGGAAATAGTCTACTCGCCTCTAAATTCTCATATAAAGATGACAAGTTTAAAGGGTTCTGCATGCATGTGTATGTTATATTTACAATACCACACACAAGCACATAGAGAAGACCTCATGCACCTGCCAAAGCACACTCTCACCTACACCCACAGACACCTACCTCCCTAGGACTCATGAAATGTTAGATTTTTTTTTTAAAACTTAGAAAAGAGGTAGGGATTTGAATAATAATGGACCCCAAAGGCTGAAAGATTTCAATAGGGAGTGGCACTTTTTGAAATGATTAATAGGTCTGGTCTGGTTGGAGGAAGTGTGTCTGTGGAGGTCTGATGAGCTTTGAGGTTTCAGAAAGCCCATTCAGAGTCCAGAGTCTGGGCCTTATATATTACAGAAGCTTCTGGGAACTCAAAACAACATCCTATCTATATCTGCAACCCTGCAGAGTATCTAGGATTCCTCCTGCTTATTGGCACTTCTTGAGCCTCTGTGAGAGAAGCAGCTTTCAACAGTGGGCAGCAATAATGCACAGGCCCCTAACAGGTCAACAGGCTGAAAAGGAGTTAAGTTTGGATGAGCTCTACACGGCATGACACATCCATGTCACCTCTTATTTGTCATAGAAAGACTAGAACATGTCTTTAGTCTGGGAGTGAACTGGAATGTACACATAGAACAGGCACATCGAGAGAAATATGGGAAACAGTGTTTTAAGAACACAGCATGGCAAAGACATCTGTCAACTCACAGCAGCTCAGTGACCTAAGCAAGAACCCCAAACTAGTCTACACCCTTCGATATACAAGGACTGTGCAGGTGTTCTTCAGGAGGTACTACTCCTTCCCCAAGGTCTGTGGCAAGTTGGTATCTCCTCCAGGAGGCTTTCCTCTTCTTCCCTGGTGTGGTTACTCAGAAGCTGCCCATGGGACAGCAGGTAATCCTCCACCAGCACTTATGTAAGGAACTTTAAATGAGCTCAGTAGGACACATAGAAATCAGAGAAAATTGTATTACTCACTTTGAGTAATTTTATGCAATGTTATAGTGGTAGGAGGGAACTAGAAAGTGTATGAAGCTGTTAAAATGATAAAAAAAAAACCTAAGCTATACATGTATGGAATCTTCAAGGAATAAGAGGATAATATCACCAACACCTACTTTCAAAAAGCTCACAGCTTAGCAAAACTGAATAGTCTACTACCACTGAGAGAGGAGAAGACTTATGGCAATCAGGAACATCCATGGTCACCTAGATGTGACTTCATGACAATCAGACACCTTACAGCCAGCTATCCAGGGAACCAGTGAGGATACATGTCATCTCTAGTGGCCCAAGTGGGGCCAGCATCACTCTGTGTCTATCCCTTTGCACATGCACCATGGACTCTATCACATGTCTCTTTTTATATGCAACATGGTCTCATTAAAAGCCTCCGTCTCCCTGCCCCCTCTCTTCTTTTTTCCCCTTTCCCAGAGCCTCCCTCCATTTCCTCTCCCAATAAACCTTCCAAGACCTGCGGTGTGGTATGATTTTGTTCGGACATGCTGCACAGTTCTATCTGTGGATCTGAGCCTCTGATCGTGGACTCCTGTGTTCTAGGTCCTGTTGCCACAGGGGAGCACAGTTTCATAGTCCTGTTTCCACATGGGGTGGCCATTGCTGTGTGGGACAAGCCCACAGGCCAGGACTCCCATCCCTACAAGACCACTTACTATCCAGGCTCACCTTCTGGCCATCAGATTTCTAGACATCTCTATCCAAACACCAGCACACTGGTAAGCTTCTCACCATGATCAGCATCAACTATTTCAGGTGCCAAGAGAGGGCTGGCCACTGTCTAGTGTCCCTGAAGATGAATGTATCCACAGTCTGCACGAATGACCCTTCTCACAGACTCTTTGTCTTAGGACCTCTTCCCTTGGGCGAGATATCTCTCTCCTTCAGATAGTTTCTCTCCCACACTGCTTGAAAATCCTAGGCTTAGGTGAACCATTCTTCCTTGGGCACTGGCCTTCAGCTCAGTCCCTAGTTGCCACATGACAACCTGGTAATCTAGCCTGGCTGCTTGTTCTCAGTTATTAAATTTATCCTCAGAATGCTACAAGTGGTAAAAGGAATAACTCCTACTCTCACTCAATAGGTATCTCATCTTTATCTGTACCTCCAGGCTCCCCACCAGGATGCCTCATGGAAAACCTCTAAAACTAGAGCCTGATTCAAATTCTTCCAGATTTATCCACTTTTGCAATCAGGTTTGGCCCCAATACACACTAGATAATGTCTCTAAATGGTCATTTAATGACACTTTTGATCCTACTATTTTTTGAAAAGGCTTCAAATTATTTTAATAAGGTGATGCTGCATTACTCAGAAAAATTTTCAAACTGAAGGTATCAGGAATAAATCATCATACACCAATAAAAAATGCACAGCGTAACTACCCAAGATAGGCAAGACTAAGAGCTATGGTCAGACTTTCAACACAAAGCAACCCTGTTCCCAAGATTGTACTAGGCCTATCAAGAAAAGCTGTGAACAGCAACATCAGTGACACAGAAGTGTAGTCCTTACCCAAGGAAAAGATGGAGGCAAATTAACACAAGAGATTTTTAAGATATATTAAAATGAAAATCTCTAAGAGAAAATGTCTTCCTTAGGACATGAAGGGGTCATATATGAGATATAACAGAACCATATGTAAGCTGTAACCTCTGTGGACATTTGTCTGAATTCTCACCTGGGAGTGAATGCAGGAATGGGACTAGGTTATTGGAGGATGGTTAGGTTTTGTGGTATATGTGGCAGTGTCTCTGGGGTTGAGGGAAATAAAGATGAGAAAGTAATTAAAACACGGTGTGGGGGGGGGGATTGTCAAGATTAATAAAGCTCTGAGTCCAAAGAACTGTGGGCAGAGGCATCAGGGTTAGAGAGGACTGGGAGGCAGACACTTTGCTGTGTTCAAATCTAAGTCAAGGGTGCAAAACTGCAGAGCAATAAAACCTTTAACCTGGAGAAGCAGAATCATACTCCAAGGAAGCATCATCAACATCAGCAGCAGCAGCAGCAGCCACCACCCCTACCAAAACCTGCAAATGGACAGCAGGCTAGCAGCCAGAATGAAGGCTTGACTACTGACCTGAAGAATTTTAGGAAACCAGGAGAGAAGACCTTTACCCAGTGTAGCTGTCTCTTTGTGGGCAGTCTTCCCCCTGGCATCACTGAGGAGGAAATGGGGAAACTTTTTGAGAAATATGGAAAAGCAGGGGAAGATTTCATTCCTAAAGATAAAGGCCTTGGCTTTATTTGCTTGGAAACACGCACCCTAGTGGAAATTGCCAAAGTGGAGCTGGACAATGTGCCACTCTGTGGAAAGCAGCTGTGAGTGCACGTTGCCTGTCACAGTGCATCCCTTACAGTCTGCAACCTTCCTCAGTACGTGTCTAACAAACTGTTGGAAGAAGTCTTTTCTGTGTTTGGCCAGGTAGAGAGGGCTGTAGTCATTGTGAATGACTGAGGAAGGCATTGTTGAGTTCTCAGGGAAACCAGCTGCTCAGAAAGATCTGGACAGATGCAGTGAAGGCTCCTTCTTGCTAACCACATTTCCTCAGGCTGTGACTATGGAGCCTATGAACCAGTTAAATGATGAAGAGGGACTTCCAGAGAAGCTGGTTATAAAGAACCAACAATTTCACAAGGAGAGAGAAGAGCCACCCAGATTTGCACAACCTGTGTC
This sequence comes from Arvicanthis niloticus, assembly GCF_011762505.2. Classification (NCBI taxonomy): domain Eukaryota; kingdom Metazoa; phylum Chordata; class Mammalia; order Rodentia; family Muridae; genus Arvicanthis; species Arvicanthis niloticus. Next base: position 37,900 of record NW_023046143.1, read on the forward strand.
CTTTGAGTATGAGTATGCCATGTGCTGGAAGGCACTCATTGGGATGAAGAAGCAACAGCAGGATCAAGTGGACTGGAACATCAAGGAGGCTCATGAGAAGCTGAAGATGGAGATAAAGGCAGTGCCCCATGAGCACCATGTTATGCTAATGAGGCAGGATTTAATGAGATGTCAAGAAGAGCTTCAGAGGATGGAGGAGCTGCATAACCAAGAGGTTCAGAAATGAAAGCAGTTACAACTCAGGCAGGAAGAGGAACACAGGCACCATGAGGAAGAGATGCGGCAACAAGAAGAAATAATGCAACTACAATAGGAAGGATTCAAGGGAACTTTCCCTGATGTGGTACATCTCCCATGTGCCTATGATGTGAGAGAACAAGAAATATGGATGGGCCAAATGGCTATGGGAGGTGCTACAGGCATAAACAATAGAGGTGCCATATCCCCTACTCCTGTGCCACCTGGTACTCCAGCTCCTCCAGGACCTGCCACTATGATGCCAGATGGAACCTTTGGATTGACCCCAACAACAACCAAGCCAAGCTGCTACAATGGAAGGAGTTGGAGCAATTGGTAGAACTCCTCCTGCATTCAGCCATCCAGTTCCTGCTTAATTTGCTCCAAATAAATGCTGCAAATATTAGATAAAGTTGCATTGTCTAGTTTCCTGCAGCCCTTAAAAGAAGGGCCCTTTTTGGACTAACCAGAATTTTACCCTGAAAAAGTGTTAGGGGTTCTTCCCAATAGATAGGTCTTCCCTGCTTGTACTACTCTAGAGAGTATGCTTGAAGGCAGATGGCAAGGGGGGGTGGTATTTAAGAAGTCAAATCTGTGGTATAGTGCATTATCAAGTCTGCCTGGTGTGTTCCTGAAAATATATTGATCTTTGAGGGCCTAGAGAACCATAGGAAAATGATCCTACTATTTTAAAGGATCTTTATAATTTTTGCCAGCAATCCTGAAAATGGAAAGAGGTTCTCAATGCCCATGTTTTTACTCATCTTTGCTGCAAACCTTCCCTTTGCTTCTCCTGTTCCAAATCACTCCTTCTAGCTATGAAATCTCATCCAGACAAAACTTCTACTATCATTGATGCAGCTAACAAACCTCCTCCTTACCATCCCTAAACTGCCTCTACAACCTCTCATGCTTTCCTGACCTCCCCAGCTTCCTCATTTTACCAGACTTCTCCAGAGCCTCCTCAACCCTGCTTCTCCAGACTCTTCCCTTCCCTTCCCAACTATAGGGCACTTTAGAAGTCCTACACTGGCAACCTCCTTTCAGCCCTCTAACCATTCACTATCTACACTCAACCCCCACAACTTCTTCCTCCACTCACCCTAACCCAGTTTTGCTTCTTCCTTTGAGGGAAGTCACTGGGATAGATGGTCTAATTAGTGTACATGTTCCCTTACTTGATTCTTTGAAGTTTTGCTGACCTACCTCTCCTTCTCATTTCCCTACTGTTGGGGTAGGAGAACAGCCTTACCAACCTCATCAGATACCCTCACTTAGACTTTAGGGGTGTTCCTCTCACCCATTCCTTTTAGGTAGCACCAATATATCCTGTACCATTATTGGGAAGGGATCTTCTAGCTAAAGCTGGAACTTCTGTTTCTTTTGCTCTCCCCATTTGCCTAAACCCAAACTCTTCCTTCTTCTAACCACCCAAACCTGCTAACTCTACCATGTCATTTCCCTAAGTCTGGGAGGTCCAGAACCTTACTGTTGCTAAATACCATTCTCCTGTTGTCATCCAATTACAAGACCCTACCAAGTACATCACCCAAGCTGAATACCCCCTCTCTCTCTCTCTCTCTCTCTCTCTCTCTCTCTCTCTCTCTCTCTCTCTCTCTCTCTCTCTCTCTCTCTCTCCTTCTCTCCAGACCCTCAGGGGACTTAAACCTATTATCTCTAACCTCCTAAGAAAAAGCTCCTCAGTCCTGTCTTCCCCTTTCAACACTCCTATATTAGCAGTTGAAAAAACACAAAACACAATGGTACCTATCACCTGGTTCAAAAATCTCAGGCTCCTTAATTCTGCAGTGGTTCCTCTCCACCCTGTTGTGGCTAACCCTTACATACTTCTTTCCACTATCCCCTTGGGAACATCTCATTTTTCAATCCTAGATCTCAAGGATGGATTCTTTTTTATCCCCTTAGATGTGCAGTCACAAAACATCTTTGCCATTACCTGGACTGACCCTGATACCCACTTTTCTACCCAACTCACCTGGACTGTTCTACCTCAGGGATTCAGAGACAGCCCACATCTGCTTGGCCAGGCTCTGACTTCTGACCTATTCTCTCTGTCTCTCCCTAAATCTAAGATTATTCATTATGTTGATAATATTCTCTTCTGTCTGTCTCTAGAAATCAGCCAAATTAACACCCATGGCCTTCTAGTTTCCTGCCCAGTCAATGCTACAGAATCTCACCTTCTAAAGTCTACTTGTCCACTCCTCAGGTCACCTATTTGGGACTAAAAATTACCCCAACCCACAACGCCATTACTTAGAAAAAAATCTAACTCAGTCTCTAACAGTCCCCTCTACAAAGGAAGAGATTTGATCATTCCCAGGAATCACTAATTTTTTTAATATTCCTGAGTTCCTTCCTTTAACCTCCTTTCCTAGCCCTTGTATGAAGCAGCATTAGGACCCACCCATGAACCTCTTCTGAAACCTGTTACCAAGCATTTTCAAAGTCCCAACAGGCCCTCTGCAGACCTCAAGACCTCCTTGACCTAACCTGACCCTTCTCCCTCTATGTAACAGAAAAGGAGGGATATACCCTTGGAGTCCTAGGCCACCAACTTGGACCGTCTTTTGCACCAGTAGCATACTTATAAAAAAACTAGACCTAACCATCCAGGGATGGGCATCTGGTATACATACTTTAGTACCCACTGAACTACTTATTTGAGAGTCCAAAAACTAGCCTTTGGGTTACCTATCACTGTCTTTTCTACTCATAACCTGTCACAGTTCCTAACTTAAAAAGGCTTATAAACACTACCTCACTCCAGGGTTCTTTCCCTTCAGGTAGCATTAATAAAAGACTCTATACTTACTTTCCAATCATGCCCACCTTGTAATATTTCCATCTTTTTCCTTAACCAAATGCTGACTTCTCCTTATCCCACTCCTGCACTCAAACCTTAGAAAAACTATTACTCCATCTTTGACACACACAGGAGGGCACACTGCCTCAGGCCATCTCTGCCCAGTATACACATGGCAGCTCCTTTTTACATGAAGGAGCCAAAAGAGCAGACTATGCTATAGTGTCAGACACAGAGATGGTTGAGGCAAAGGCCCTCTATACCTACACCACTAATCAATAAGCTGAACTGATACCACTTATTCAAGCCTATAAACTGCTAAGGGACAATCCCTAAACATCTATACAGACTCCAAATATGCTTTCCATATCCTCCTGACCCATGCTACTATCTGGAGGGAGCTCAGGTTACTTAGGACAAAAGGAAGATCAGTAACTAATGCCAACCAAATTATGGCCATGATAAAAGGCCTCCCTGGCATCTTCCCATAACTATTGTAATTGTCCATTGCAGGTCCCATCAGACAAATGACTCTATTATCTCCAAAGCAAACCACCAAGGCAGCTAGCGTTGTGGCCCTTAGGGGCCCAGACTGTTTCATCCACCACAGGACATTCTCATTCCACAACCCACTTCTCTTCACTAACCCAGACACTCATCAAACTCCTTCCTATCTCCACCAGCTTTTCTATCCTAACAGCCAAGCATTATCTTATTTTGTTAAGACCCATCTACCGACTACCCTTGAGGACTTATGTTTCTTAATATCTATCACTGACTCTTGCAAAATCTGTCAGATGTCAGACCCCAACTCCAGGTACCATAGCACCCCTTTTCCTACCCACCAAGCTAGGGGTTCCCTCCCTGGAACTGACTGGCAACTTTACTTTACCCACATGCCCACTAGCAAACATTCCAAGTACCTCCTGATCTTGGTGGACACCTTCTCAGTATGGGTGGAGGCATTCTCTACCACAAACAAAAGGGCTCAGAGCATCTCTGATCTTATCCTTCGAGAGATCATTCCTTGATTTAGAATCCCAGCTTCTCTCTAATCAGACAATGTTCCCAAATTCACCTGCCAAGTTTCTCAAACTATATCTAAAGCCCTCAACATCCCTTAGTATTTTCATATTCCCTATCACCCCAAGTCTTCAGGAAAGATAGAATGGACTAACCACTCCCTAAAAGCCATTCTTGCCAAATTGTCGCAGAAACTTCACCTTGATTGGGTAAAACTCAATTTGGCTAAAACTCGATTTGGGTAAAACTCAACACAAAAGAACACACATGGCATGTACTCATTAATAAGTAGATATTAGCCCAAAAGTTTACAGTACCCAAGATACAACACACAGACCATATAGAGTGTAGAAGGAAGACTAGGGTGTTAATGCTTCAGTCCTGCATTAGGGTGCAGGGGGCAGACAGGATGATTGTTAGAGGTGAAAGGGGAGGGGAAGCAGGGAGGGAGAAAGGAGGTGGAGGAAATAAGGGTGGCAGTATCAGGTACTAGAGGAGCTGTGAGAAAGGTACCGAGGGACAGGAAATCAAACAAAATAGGTAGCAGGTTGTATAAGGAACTGGGGATAGTCACTGGAAAGTCCCAGACACAAGAGAACATAAGGCTCCCAGGACCCAATGGGAGTGGCTTTAGCTGAAATGCACAGAGAAGGAGGAGACAGAACCTGTGAAGACCACGTCCAGTATATAGGCACAGCCCCTTGTCGAGGGATGAGGCCACCCACCCATCTCAAATGTTTTTTAACCTAGAAATGTTCCTGTCCAAAGGAAGAACAGGAACAAAAACTGGAACAGAGACTGAAGAAAGGGCCAACTGGGACAGCCCCACCTGGGAATCCATTATATCTGCAGACACCAAACCCAGCACTGATGCCATGGTGAAGACTCACTTGCTCATGAAAACCTGATGTGGTGGTTCCTTGGGAAGTCTGGCCAGCAACTGACCAATGCAGAGGTGGATGCTTGCAGCCAACAATCAGACTGAGCTCAGGGAACCTGGTGTCAGAGCTGGCTGGTGGAAGGACTGGAGCAGCGGGGGATTGCAACCCCATAGGAAGAACAATGGGCTGGCCTGACCACCCAGTTCCCCCAGAGTCTAGATCACCAACCAAGAAGTACATGGAGGGATCCATGGCTCCAGATACATGTGTAGCAGAGGATGGCCTTGCCTGACAGCAATGGGAGGGGAGACCCTGTGTCCCAGGGAGGTTTGATGCCCCAACACAGGGGTATTCTGGAGCAGTGGGACAGAAGAATATGGGTGTGGGAGTACCCTTATACAGGAAAAAGGGATAGGGGAAGGCAGATGTGGGATGGGTGACTGGTGGAGGAGTAACTGGGAAGTGGAATATCATGGGATGCAGGTTTAGTAGAGGGGGTAAGCAGGAAGTGGGATATCATTAGAGATGTAGACAAATGGAATGATTAATATTAATATAAGAAATGGCCAGATGAATATGGGATGCATTGGTCTTGTCAGACACATATGTTAGGATCATAGACCAATCACCTCTTCTATAAGTGATGCAAGACCCTCTTCTTCTATATTCAGGACTCATAGAATCCCAGGTGAAAAACAGGTGTTGTTGGTAATCTCTAACGTGAAAACAAATTTGGGTCCCCCAAAAGTACTATTCACATCCAGAGAAAATATGTCCCAATTTTCCAACCTCTGGAAACTGGAGAAATAGGGGAAATAATTAAATACTCCTCCAAGGTCATTTCTTCCTTGACATCTCCTCTCATAAAAAACACTAGCCTGTCATTTTGTCTTCTGCTTAAAACCTTGACCTCAGCCTACCAACACCTTTAATGTCATTCAACCTGGCTGCTTTAAAGATTTCTGGCTATGTGTACACCCTGGAACTAGCTCACAACTGCCACTTACAGTATCTCCAGTGACCCTGTCAAGTAACCTTATTTCACCTTTCACCAGCTGCCCTGAGTCTGGTGTTGCCAGGATACCACACCTTTTCGATAGCACTCTCTTGGGAATGGAAGACTGTTTTAAGGCATCTGGGACAACTTCCATAAAAACGCTAATTCCCTAGACTGCAACAAAACCATCAGGTTTTCAGGTATATCATCATCTACCTGCCAACTGGTCAGAAGTTTGCACATTGGTGTTTCTTTTCCATAAATTAGGGGTAACTCACAGAGAACCCTACCAATTCTGGTTGTGGACTTAATAGCTGAACAACACAACAAAGGAGCAGTTCAAATACTGCCACTCCTGGCCACTACAGGAAAAAATGCAAGTGTTGCTACCAGAAGAGTAGGACAGACTACATCTCTAATCTTGCACAATCAGTTTTCTTCCTAGGTTATCCCCAATCTTCAACAGGTGGCTTAAACCATACTCATTCTCCAAGAACAGATCAATTCCCTGGCAGATTTTCTTACTGCTAAAGAGGGTAGCCTTTGCCTTTTTCTCCAAGTAGAATGCTGCTTCTGTATCAGTCAAATGTAGTAAAAAACAAAATCTAAAATCTACAAACAGACCTCCAGAAACGAAAGGAACAACTTGATGCCATTGATCCCTGGGGTTTCAAAAACCCCATATGAAAATGGATACTGCCCTTCCTAACCCCTCTTCTCATTTCTCTCTTTTTACAATTTGCTCCCTGCTTCATTAACTTCTTCTCCATATTCTTTGAATGACAAATTCAAAAAATTTCCAACCAATTATCCGTTCCTCTTACAGGATTAACAACCACTGTCCATAGAAGAGCCTGATGCCAACAACTATCAAACATTCCCTATTGTGAGGATCAGCTATACCCTAAAATTGATGATGTCCCTACAGAAAGCAGTTTAAGTGATCTGATGCCCCTATTCCTGCCTCACCATCACCTCCTTCCTTTTTCAATTCACCTCTTTATAGTAAGAAAACGAGAGGAAGGCTGGCAATCAGGCACATCCACAGACAGAGGTGACTTCACAACAATCAGGCATCCTTACAGCCAGCTCTCCAGGGAACCAACGATGAGACACATCATCTACAGTGACCCAAGAAGCAAAGGCATCACTCCTGTGTTCATGTGACACAGGCCTGATAAAAGCTTCACTCTCCCTGTCCCGTGTCTTCTTTCCTCCCTCTCCAAGAGGCTCCCCTCATTTCCACACCCAACGTCCATGTGAGACATGCTGTACTGTGTGATTTTGTTGAATAGTTCTATCAAAAACTATAGTTCAACAATATCTTTTACATGTTCTTCCTTGGGAAAAATCAATACTGGCTTAGGAAGGCATTTTCACCCTGGGTTACACAAGGAGGGGGACAGGAATCACCCCTGAATGCAGGTCTGAGGAATTGATACCAGTGCTTTTGTAAAAGCTCAGGAACCTATACCTGCAAAGCAGGTAAAAGTCAAAATAACAGACTTATGGAACTATCAAAATCCTCACAAAAGAAATTTTATAATCCAAGTAGGTATGCATTCTCAGGATGGTACATTTCAAATACTTTCAATGTCAACAAATTACAAACAGAAGACCAGAAATAACTCTGTTAACAAGACTGAGTAAGACAGGCTCAGTCTTGTTAACGAAATAAAAAGGGGGGGGGGGGGGCTTTTAGGGCTGCTTAACAAGAAGCTGCCAAGGTCCACGGGCAAGGAACGGGGCTGTTTGACAGGAGTATGACATTGGCCAAGCGCAAGGAAGTAGGCTTCAAGCAGGAATCTGACATTAGACTAGAACAAAGAAGTAATTTCAGGTAGGAGTCTAAATCATAGGCTACAACAAAGAAGTAATCTCAGGAAGGAATCTAAATATTAGGCCAGAACAAAGAAGTAAGTTCAGACAGGATTCTAAATTTTCTGACTAGAACAAGGAAGTAGGCTTCAGATATGAAAATGACCTTGGGCTAGGATAAGGAAGTAGGCTCAGATACTTTGTCTTCCTGATAAGCCCTTAGAAAAAGTGATCATGGGAGTGTTAACTTAACTGTGTTTATGCCTTGCTTTTCTTTGACTATTTGTGTTTATTGTATTGCTTTTTCCTTGACTATTTGCATCTCTTGTATTGCTAGACCCTCAACCAGAACTGACCTTATCACATGCATGTAATAAAAAATTATATAAAAGCATAAAGGAAGAGGGGGTATAGAATAGGGAGGTTTCTAGGGAGGGGAAATGGGGAAAGAGGATGACACCTGCACTATAAATAAATAAAATACCCTATAAAAATAAAAGAAAAGAAATAATTCTGTACAGGATAATACTCCCTGAATGAGAATTAATGCAAATACCAAAAGGTACAATCTACCTTTCCTTAAAAGACACCATCGTTAATAAGAAACTTGGACATGATTTGGGGTTGGTGGCAGTGGCCTAGACTCCAGCTCCTTCAGAGATTCAGGAGAACACATCACAACTTAAAAATCTATCTAGGAATAGAACATTTATTCAGCTGCCTAGAAGACTGATAAGGAGATCCAAAATTGAAAAGGGAAGCAATGGACAAGAATCACAATTTTGCACAGGTAAATCCTGGTGTACCCTGGCCCAGGAACAAGATGTTAAGGGACAGCTAGGCCTGTCCGGACTATTCCCTGAGCTCCGTATATATGGAGAAATACCTCACAGTTCCTTTTTAAAAATCAGGCCCATGCTAAATAGGCAGGAAACATTTTAAGTATGAGGACCACACCATCAGACATAAAATAAAAAAAACTTAAAATAGGGAAAGAATAATTTTTCTTGTCCTCTAACTCATCAAGAAATAAAAGTAATTTAAGAACTGAAGGCTGTTCCATATCGTCAATCCCTTTTCGCCACATTTTTTGTTTGTGTGTTGGTTTGGTTTAAGTTTAGTTGTACTGGAACACAACTTAAACATAAGTCATACATTGGGTCTAAGCAATCATGTATCTAACTCTCACAACACAGACCCATCAAGATGAAACCCAGTTGATCCTATTAGGCAACACTGTGTTTGTCTGCCATAATTTCTCTTAGGTTCCAGTGTATGAGGTCCATAATTACCATTCCTCCTGTACTGGGAGGTCCCTGTCCAGCAACCAGTAGTCCAAAACCAGGAGGTTGTACTCCAGTGGCAGGCTCCTGAGAGAGAGATGGCAAAGGGAGAAGTAGTTAGAGAAGACAGGCTAGTTTGGGGTCTGGGGTGCTTATATAAAGTTACTGCTGATGTACAACATTTATTAGGAAATTTAACATCCTATATACAGTTTTCTTGAAAGGTAAAACAGGACAGTTTCAGCCAAAGCTATCACATAAAGATTGAAGTCAGATGGAAGTGTACTGAACAAGGATGCATAAGTGTACCTGGTTTTAATCGCTCTCCACATACATCTATACCTCAAAAACAGCCCAAGACAGGTGAAGCCCAACAACAGCTTGCAAAGACAGGGAAATAGAACAGAAATATTCATCAAGGCATGTTGGGCCTATAATCCCTAAATTCATAAGCACAACAAGAAGAGGGTCAAATATGGCACCGAATATGGCACCGAATATGGCAAACATTTTCAATCCTAAAACCTACAGGGTAGATTGAAAGAACCAACTCCAGAAAGCTCTCTTTGGAAATCTATGCCTGTCTGAAGCACAAGGAATCTCATCCCCAGGGACACACATATTTGGAGAAACATAAAATAAAATCTCTACCTCTCTGCCTACTGATCTATGTCTCTTGGGCCCTCCTTCTCCCTCCCTCCCCCCTCTCTCTCATATCTCTCATATCTCTCCCTCCCTCTAAAGCCCCTCCCTCTCTTCCTCACTCTGTGAGTATGTGTGCTCATGCCAAGCACAAAACTGTGAACTCTCTAATATTTAACACAAAGGGGAATACAGGAACTTAAACATGCAGGCACCCACGCCAAGGAAAACACACACACACACACACACACAGACACACACACTCAATCCAAAACTGAAAGAAGACATTGGTTACTATTGAAGAAAGGCTTTAAATACCACACTCAAATGCTATGAGATAGCTATATTCAAAAGTCATAAAATCTAGCACAAAGCAGTGATGAACATAGAAACATAGTTCCAAAGAACCTTTAAATTAGTATTGTCACTGGAAACATTCATGATCATAAAGAGCAATAGGGATATACCCCAGTGAACATTACTTATATTCCAAAATATACCCGTACATAAAACATTGGAGGCCTAAGTTTGGGAACAAATGTCTGTCTGTCTGTCTGTCTGTCTGTCTGGTTTTCTGTGACTGTGGGTATGCATGCGCCAGCTGGAAGAAAGCTGTGTCTCTCATTTACACGTAGCAAAAATAGGGAAGCAGTAAGTGAAACATGCAGGTACCTTTGAAAAGGGGCACAATCACACACAAAAACAGTCCCCCCTCTCTTTAAAATGAAAAAAAGAAATTGTTATTTAACATAGGCTATAAATACTACACTCAATGCTATGATATAGCTATATTCAAAAGACATAAAATCTAGAACAAGTGATGAACATAAAAACATAGATCCAAAGAAACCTTTAAATAATGAAGTCACTTTAAATTGACTGTCAACACCTGATCCATCCACGATCATGAAGAGCAGTAGGGATATATACCTATGTACACTACTTTTACAACAAAACCGTACCCATGCATTAAACATTGGAGACCTAAGCATGTAAAAAATGCAGAGAAATGGAGAGGTTAGAAAGGAAACAGGTTAGGAAAGGGAGAGAGTTGGGGAAGTGTGTTAAAAAGCCTGGAAAAGTCACAGGGAAAACCTAAAGGTGCAGAAAAGAAGGAAAGGAGGTTGAAAAGACAGAAGAAAATAGAGAGACTGAGGATGGATCAGAGGCAAGAGAGTGGGGGGACAAGGGGATGGTAGGAGAGCAAGGATGGGGCAGGGAGGAAGCAGATAAGCTTCACCTTCCACCAGGAGCCTCAGGGAAAAGGACAGAAGGGGAGAGAGAGAGAGAAAGACCTGGGCGGGAGGGGCAGAGCTCTGAAGGAGGCAGAGTGGAGGGAAGAGCTAAAAGGTGTGAAGACGCTGTAGGAGAGAGAGGAAGCAGGAAAGGACCATGGAGAGAGAGAAACCTGGGAAGGAAACCGCTCCCCACACTCCCAACAAGCAGCAACAACACTGAAAACGTACTCCGACTGGGAAGGCCGGTCATAAACATCTCAAATACATGACAAACCTGACTTAGGAAAGCGCCCCACCACCACATCCCCTGGGTTGAGGGAGAAGTCAAGGAACTAGAAAGTTCCAGGGGCCCTCAAAGGGCAACACTGAAGTGAGAGGACGAAACGCCTGAGGAGACACGGAGGTGCGGGGCCGAATCCCTAGAAACATTCTACTCACTGCCATGGTGAGCAGAGGGATCCACTGGGCCGAACCCCACACTTGGAATCGAAGGAGGAGGCCCTCAACTCGGAGAATGTCCACAAGCCAGGCGCGAAAGCCCTGTTAAGGCCTCAGCACCTCGGCGCCACAGCCTCTGGCCCAACGGCCCAAGCTGCCAATCACACAACAGGGATTTCTGGGAACCGGAAGTGAGCTACCTCCTCTACCGCCCCCTATAGGCGGGTCTTAAAAGGAAAGGAACCCAGATGCAGATTTGCTGCAAGCTGGCTCCAGGTTGCCAAGTACAGAGACACCCGTGATGGTGGACTCTTAAAAGGGAAGATAAAATTACAGTAATAATTGTGGGGAAAGGATAAAGGCAGAAAAGACAAAGGGCAGGCACTTGAAATGGGGACAAAGACATAACCGTTAAAGGGGAAAGGAGGAATAGGCAGAGGATATGGAAAAAGAGACAGAAAGAAAGACTAAACAGAAGAAACAGAAGAGGAAGCTGCATAAACAGAAGAAACAGAAGAGGCAGCTGCACAAGCCCAAATCACAGCTGTGGGATAAGGCAATTTTCAAAAAAAAAATAGGAGGGGAACAAAGAATAGGAATGCAAGGAAAGATATTGTGGAGGAGAATAGTGCAAAGGAGAAAATCAGAAAGACATTGAAAGTACAAAATCAGGAGGAAAATTTAGTCACTGTTGCCTGATGGCACCCAGCTCTTGGAAGGCAGCAGCCAGCCAGTAAGGAAAAGAAGAAATCAATGAGTTCTAGCCACATAGAACAAAGTATCTAATTAAACATTGAACAAATAAATGAAGTAATTAACAAGATGACCATCCATCCATCCTCTTGACTTTTATGAAAAAGAAATAAAAATTACATTTTCACAAAAGCCAGTAGACAAATATTCATAATGCTTTACTCCTAACTAAAAACTGGATAAAAAACATTTCTTCCAAGGGGTAAATGATTAAAAACAACAGAGGTTGGGAGGCTAGGAAAGAACATGAGCTATGCACAGATAGCCACAAGTAGTTAAGTCTACAGAAAACTATGTTGATGGGAACACAATCTACATACTATAAGATTTTCTTCATATACTACTATTGAAGTAGCAACATTATAGAAACCACTATTAGCCAGATGGTAGGGACAGGCATTTTGGCAAAAGCATGACTTGGGCAAGGTGGATTGGGTGACAAAAAACATATGAGGGCACCCAGGGGTGATGTAGTTGTAGTTATCCTGTACTTTGACTATATTAGTAACAAGCAAACCTCCTCATGTTATAAATCTGTACAGAAATCAATGTAAAAGCATAAAGAACTTGGGACTTCTCAAAAATATCTGGGTATCAGATCAATGTGAGTATCCTGGTTGTATATTTAATCTTAGTTTTGTTGAATATTATTGTTGGATAGAATGCTAAAATATAAAGGATTATGTTACATTAGTTCTTACAAATAATATGAATCTAAATTATTTCAAAATAAAAAGTTTAATTAAAAAAGGAACTACAAGCAGTTTCACATTAAAAATGTTGAGATGTTTATGGATTGGATTGAAAAACATTTTTTAAAATGTATCATCTGCATCTTACCAGAATCAGAAGCATGCCCAGTGGATGAAATTAAATTTTGGTGGCCACTGCTATTTCCAATTGCATGTGGGTGATTAATTGTCTCAGGATTGTTTACCAAGACAGCTTCTGGTATAACTGGAATATCTACAAAGAAAACATTTCAATTCTTCAATTATGAATTCATACACAAGAAAATTATTAAATAATGTACATGAAATAAACATATTCTCACATTGACTAAGACTAAAAGTACATATCCTAAAAGAACCTATCCTTTAAAAATGGCTAAAGGATAATTATCTAGAAAGTACATGATAAAAGTATAAAACTTTGAGAATCAGAAAATAGGGAACAATAAAAAGCAAAAATGCATGTAGAAGAATTGTGTCACTCACCACTACTAGTGAGAAGAAAAACGACTATACATTCTTGCAGGGAAAAGCTGGTGATTCCTTATAAAATTAAGCATGTGTCATCATGTGACTTAGAATTGCATGTACACTCATAGTATTTACTTCTAACAGTAAAGGACTGGAAACAGCTTCAATATTATTCAATGGATGAAGAGACAAAGAATGTTTTACATCCATGCCGTGGATGAGTTTGCACCTCTAATAGAAATACTAAAATATGTAAAAGTTGATATTAATTGCAAGCAAATCATATTCATGAAAATCTATACCCAGAAAGTTATATAGCATTGAATAAATTTCAGTAAAATGCAAATGAGAAAATATAGAAAGAAATTAAGGTCTCGGGTAGCCAGCTGGTGCTTAGGGTAGAGCAGGTGGGGAGATGAGAGAGAGAGAATAGATGGTTGTGGTTTATAGATGGACAACAGGAAATTTTCTTATAATGATGCTAGAAATCTTCTATATCAAAACTCTAGAAGTAAACAGATGAGCAGCGCACAAGATAAAACTTTATGAAACTAAATATGAACACTCATGCATACAAATGTGGATTTAATGAATGTCACTTTCATAGTCATAGAAATTAAATGGGGTTGTTTCTATAATTCCTTCCCAACTAACTTAAAGATTTTAAATTGTCTCTAAATACAAAGCTATAAGGGTACTGATGAAAAATAAACTGTAAACTGAAAATTCTATCAAGAGTATCAAGAGTATCAAGAGCTGAGACCTGGCTGTTTCTGCTCTCTCCTGCTACCACTGCTGATTCGTGTTGCTATACTGATCCTACTGAACTGAACTGCTGGCATCCTGCAAATTGGAGATTGAGATTGCCCCAAGGAACAACTTCTAAACCCTAATACAGCAGAGCCTCATGGCTTCTTTGAGATCAATCTACCATTGCTGATTTGTGAATGGTGTTTTGTGAGTGGATCCATCTGCTGCTGATGATTTGTGTAATCTGAACTGCTGATATCCTGACAATGCAGATCGGATTTGCTCCAAAGAACTACTTCTAAATATGTCCACTTGCCCCATATCCTAATAACCTTTCTTTTCTACTATCTTTGGGGGGTGGCGGGCTGGAAGGGAGGTTAAAGCATTTAAGAACACCTATTAAAAGTAGGCTTTGAAAAATCAAATCACACACATATTGATGATGGAAGAACACAGTTGGCAGGCATTGTGGAAAGCGGTGTGAAAGAATTCTCAAAAAACTGAAAATAATTCTACCACATGATTCATTCAGTTCTTCCACTCTTGGGCATAAACCCACAGAATTCGATATCTTACTACACAAACAGTTGTTCGAGCATGTTCATTGCTTCTCTATTCATAACCATTAGGACTTAGAAACAGCCTAGATAACCATCAATGGATGAGTAATAAAAATATGATACATTTACACAAGATTTTATTCAGCTCTTAAGAAAATAAAATCATGTAATTTATAGACAAATAGATGAAGCTAGAAAATGATCATTCTAAATGAGGCAACTAAGTCCCAGAAAGACTGGCAGCTTTTCTCTCTTACATATGTTTAAATCGGTTGCTATATTTAGAATACTCATAATGCTTAGGTAGTCAATAAGGGGCCAGAAGGAAAAGGAAATCATCCAACTAAGAGGATTCAAAATATAGAGTTATAAATGAATAAATAGGAAAACTAGAACAGGAATATTAAGGGGATGAAAGACAGAATGGAGGGTAGAATACAAAACGGGATAGCTAATGCTGAACGCCTTTTGAAAAGCTGTATGGAAACCTACGACTGTAGAAGCTGCCTAACATACTGTAGTGGTTTGAAATGGTGGAATGAAAATGGCCCCTGACCCTCTGTACTTCTCCATCTCCTCCCATATCTGAACTGCCCCCCTTTTCCCTCCCCCTCCTCCCTCCATCCCAGATCCCTCTCTCCCTATACTTCCCAGAGATTTTTTCCACCTTCTGAGTAGGACTGTAGCATCCACACTTTGGTGTGATCTTTCTTCTTGGGTTTCATATGGTCTGTGAGTTGTCCCATGGGTATTCTGAGCTTCTTTTTGGCTAATATCCACTTATCAGTGAGTACATACTATATTTATTCTTTTCTTAATTCACTCAGGATGATATTTGCTAGTTCCATCCATTTACCTAAGAATTTCTCAAATTCATTGTTTTTAATAGCTGAGTAATACTCCATTGTGTAAATGTACCACATTTTTTGTATCCATTGCTCTGTTGAAGGACATCTGGGTTCTTTCCAGCTTCTGGCTATTATAAGTAAGGCTCCTATGAAAATAGTGGAGCATGTGTCCTTGTTGTATGTTGGAGCATCTTATGGGTATATGCCCATGAGTGATATAGCTGGGTCCTCAGGTAGTGCTATGTCCAGTTTTCTGAGGAACTGCCAGACTGACTTCCAGAGTGGTTTTACCAGCTTGCAAGCCCACCAACAATAGAGGAGTGTTCCTCTTTCTCAATATCCTCACCAGCATCTGCTATCACCTGAGTTTTTGATCTTAGCCATTCTGACTGGTGTGAGATGGAATCCCAGGGTTGTTTGTATTTGCATTTCCCTGATGACTAAGGATGTTGAGCATTTCTTTAAGTGCTTCTTAGCCATTTGAGATTCCTCAGTTGAGAATTCTCTGTTTAGCTCTGTACCCCATTTTTAGTAGGGTTATTTGATTCTCTAGAGTCTAACTTCTTGAGTTCCTTATATATATTGAATATTAGCCTTCTATTGAATGTAGGATTGGTAAAAATCATTTCCTAATCCATGGCTTGCTGTTTTGTCCTATTGACAGTGTTCTTTGCTGTGGGAAGGTGAAAGGCAGCATGATTTCTGGTTGAGCTAGGTTTGAAAACCTGGTGACTACTGCAAGGAACAGTGGGCGTTTTGCCAGGCTCCCAGCCTCCAGGCTCCTGACAAGATGCCTCCATACATTTGTGTCTTTCAGGCAAGTAAGGACGATGCCCCTACTAGCCCCTCCACAGGTAGAAGGAGTGACCACAGGTCACTAGCCTCAAGACAGATCTCCATATTAATGAGGTACCTAAAGGCCAGAAGGGCTTAGCCAATTAAGGTTTCCTTCCCAGATACTCCTCCCTGCAAAAGGTATTTAACCTCAGGCCTACACTGGGGGTGGGGGTAGGTTTCTCATCTACTTTCCTCCATGACAATAAACATCTTAAAACTATGGACTGCTTCTCTTTCATCAGGATCTGATATGGAGAACAATGGAGAAGGCCTTCACCTACAGAGCCACAAGCTAATCTCCCCAGAAGACCTCTCTGCATTCCCAGACACTGCAACTACCAACCAAAGCCAACTGCCCATGACCAAGCCAAGCCAAACTGCCAAGACAAGACAAGGAATCTCCCTGAGGGGCGTAGGCAGATCTTCTCTCCTCATCTCCCCTTGGACCCTGGGCCAGTCCACCCCATGGGCCCCTACTTTGTTCTCAGATCTTCTGTGGCTTCCAATGGCGCCTAGGTGCCCAGGAGCCTGGGAACCAGACTGTCCCAGGTTGCACTTCAGGCCCAGGGATCCCCCCAGAGCTAGCTGCAGCTGCCCCATCACCCCTGGAGCAGTGTCCCTGCAGAGAATTCTCACAGCACGACACCCCAACCCACCACTGTGGGGTGAGAGTGCAGTCAAACTTCCCGTGTCCTGCCTCCCAGAGCTATGATGTGATAAAGCTAATTAAATAGACTGGATAATGGCCATTAATGTTAATGCTATTAAACATGAGAACATCTCAATAAGATCTGTCCTTTGAACCAATTTAAAAATCTTAGTCTATAACATTTGTTATAATTTTAAAGATGTTATTACTGGGGACAATAGCCAAATCATAAGATTCTCTCTTAAATGCTTCTTACAATGCAATGTACATGTGAAATAATTTCAAATGAAAAGTTTCATTTTAAAAAGAAGTACACTATATTGGACAGGTGTAGAGAGAGTGGATGTTGGAGAGGCTCAACACAGCTTCCCCAAAGATTATTAAGAGCCAGAGGATCAGCGAATTTGTTTTGAGTCTGTCTCCTAGTACTATTGGAAGCTACACTCAGAAATTCTCACCATATAATAACTGCTGAAGCATAAGCTGAACAAGATGGCAGCAATGAACTGTGCCAAAGTGGACAGAGAAAAGTCCCATGAGACCTCAATCGTACACAAAGAACTATAGGCAACTGAGAAAGAAAAGCTGGGAACGGGAGAGGCTGCCTTCCCAGGGAAGAGCATACCAATTGGTTGTTCAATGCCAAACCATTAGCCATGAAAATACATATATAGGTAACATTATACAAACTGAAAAAGTTATATTTAGAAATATATATGTTTATATATATGCATGCAATAATAGTTTTTAAAGGACATGAAATTAAAACAAACTGGGAAGTGGTGGGCGGTAGGGTTTTTAGGAAGGTAAAGGGAGGAAATTTTATAAATTATAATCTCAAAAATAAAATAATGAATAAGTCCCACCCCTAGGTGGAAAGCCATTGACTATTGAGAAATGGAGAGTCAATTTTCTTTAAGAATAAGACCCCTGGTAGGCTGGCTAGGGTCCAGTAGATGGCCTGATATCCATGCACATACTGGCAACACAAAGTGGACTCAATGTTTATTCAAAAGGAGTACCTGAAGCTGGAAATGAAGAAAGGGCTGTAGGGGAAGAGGTGGAGAGGAGAGGATGGGGACATGCATTCATTCACAACATTATATGCACATACAAGATCCTCAAACAATAAAAAATATTGACACTAACTTACACTGGGTTGAGTTTGTATTCTAGAGTGCTATCTGTAATGGATATCATTTCAAATTCACCAAAGTTGTGATAGACAGGTGGATTGAAACTGTCTTGTTGATTTTCCTCAAAAGTTGGGTTGATCACTGTCTCATCGTTTTTTCTAACAATGACTTCTGCGAATTCTGGTATTTCTGTAAATAAAAAATTAAGTGTTAGATCTTTCTTTTTTATTTTCTTTTTCTGTACTTCCACCTCACAGGATCGGACATGCCCTTCTTGCCTCTGTAGCAACTGCCCATACACATAAACACATACACATAAATCATTTTTAAATATTTTAAAAACTGGTCAAACATGTACATCTATTTCCCCACTACACCATTCTCTGATGTTAAAAGTAAAGGCAGCCCTTTCCCTGTGCCCCCAATACAGTTTAGTTGAATTTTATACATGGACGGTTAGTAACATAAAATTCTTGTGGTAATTCAGCAAGCCTGAATTTAAGCATTTTTTTTTTCCAATAGAATTTTAGTCACCTAGCTGCTGCTGAACTAAGTGTAGATGAACCCTGTTAATTTCATGGTTCCATATCTTTAGGTTCTAGAAGTTTAGCAAGATTGTAAGAATGCTTTTATAATACTTACACATCTCTCCATCTGTGACACCCCACTGGACTCGTGCATTCTTGAAACTGCTTCACAAATATTGGTAATCTGCCTGTTTGTCCTCTCAAGAAGTTCTTCTAATTGCTATTATAAATAAGAAAATTGTTAAGTTCTCATTTTGAAAAAAAGAAGTAACACATGTGAAAATGTAGGCCCAGAGAAGTGGCTCAGCAGTTAAGACCACTTGCTGCTGATTTTGCTGAGGACTGGAGTTCAGGTTCCCAGCACCCACATGGTGGTGCACAACCAGTTCCTGGAGAGATATTCCCCCTTCTGACCTATGCAGGCAGCGTCTATGCATGCTGTGCACATACTTACAAGTAGCTAAAGCACTCACATAAACACAATGAATACATCGAATACAAAATTTAAAATCAAGTAATTAATTTTCAAAAGAAAATATTTGAAGCTGACTTTGAGTTCTTGACACACTGAAAGTTCTGCAGCAGTCACAAATGTACCATTTCCTTGGGGTGAAAATATTTGAAGCTGACTTTGAGTTCTTGACACACTGAAAGTTCTGCAGCAGTCATAAATGCACCATTTCATTGGGGTGAAGCCTGGGTTTGTTACCAACCACCTGACTGAGACATAGACTCTCAACCTGCCCCTACACTATCTGACTGATACACACTTGGAAGAAATGTCAGTGATGAAAGGTGAGAACTTCACAGCCACTGACAGCCTCCCATGCAACACAAATATGCCAGAGACATTTCTCATCAAGGAAGGAAGCAACTTAGAGAAATGCAAAAATCAAAGGCTCCACCCCAGGCCTACACAATGGAGAACCTGAGTGGAAGCAAGCAAGACTGGTTTTAACAGGCCCTCAGATGGGTCCAGATACATGGTTAAATGTGAGAATCCCAAGACTGTGGCACTGAAGTAAACACCACAGCTTCAGGGGAACATGGTTGGTTTTAGTAACAGATAAGGTATGTGCCAGGGCAAGTTTCTCAACTTCTCTGTGTTTCAATTTGCTCATTTACAAAAGTGGGATGAAAACATATCTTAAGGGTTCTCTTAAGGGGAAACATGGCTGTAGCTTTGTCCTAATAATGGAAAGAGCAGTGCTACAAGATGATTGGCTCAAGAGGGCTCAGGTCTCCATTAGCAGTGTTATCACCTCTGCACACCATGGCACAAGTTAGGAGGTGAGGCCAAGCTTGCCCAGAAGAGCAGACAGAATCCAGACTGTCAGCTGAGGCTTTTCAGAAAACGTGCACTCTGCATAGAACATTTAAAGGTAAGGTAAAAAGGCAGAACAATCAGCATGTGAAAAATACTCAGGGAGAAAAAGAAGCTTGTTGTTTCAACAGGCAGTATCAATGCTTTCCTAAGGAACTTCATTCTGAAGGGAGTACAAAGAGTGAGAGACACTAAGAGGGGAAAGACAGGTAAGAAAAGTGGGGTTTTGAAGCTGTACAAGAGAAAGAGCAAAAGGGAAGTGCATACGTGATTGAGAGGAGGAGAGCTGTGACCGATGCACATAAGTCTGTGAAGACAGAAAAGATGGAAGATGCAGAAACCAGCAAAGGCATCAGCCCCTGAGCAACAGAAGACTTAACTCTGTATGAACCAAAGTGGCCCAGTAGAAGGCTAGGCTCTGGGAAGTACCTCAAGGGCCAGTTCTTCAGAAAGAGACTTGGGAACCTGAGCAATTTTTGCCTTCAAATCACATCCTCCTTCAGCTTCCTAGTTGCTGGGACCCTGGCTAAATACTATACCACAGGCAGCAGGCTACTAAGGTCTAGGCATTATAGGCCCTGGAGCCCTGCTAGATCTCAAACTTTTATATTTATTTGCTATTATTAATTTTATTTTCATTTCTAACCCGTGATTGAATCTAGAACTTCATACATGGCAGACAAGGGCTCTGATACTAAAGTGTATGCCCAGATCTTTTTACCTTTTTAGAAGACAAGATTCTGTCTGAAACAGGATTTCACAAAAGTGCCCAAGCTAGCCTTGGCTTTCAACCCTCCTGCCTTAGACTCCCAGGTTGCTGGGATTACAGGCTTGCACCACTACACCCAGACAAACTTTTCAAACTGTGCTAGCACATTCTATTCAAGAAATCTTATAACACCCACCTCTTTCATTTGTAGCTCCATTGCCTTTAAGGTGGTGGTTCTCAACCTTCCTAATGCTTGGGACCCTTTAATACAGTTCCTAATGCTGGGGTGACCCCAGCCATAAAATTACTTTCATTGCTACTACATGACTGAAATTTTGCTACTGTTATGAATCCTAATCTAAACATCTATGTTTTCCAATAGTCTCAAGCAGCCCCTGTGAAAAGGTTGTTTGATGCCCAAAATAGTTGTGAGCTACAGGTTTGCGAACCACAGCCCTAGGGAATGTAGTTCCCAAAACCTCTATTATATACTCCTCTTGCTATCTACTAAAAACGTCAGGTTTTCTAATATCCCCTCAAAACAACAGTAAGATAAATTCCTCACAGAATACACCCTTTTATTTCAGTTGAGAATACTTTCTGTGCAATTAGGCTCACTGTAAAACTGCATCCAAATCAGCCAAATGTCATTGAAGCCTACTCTGGAAAAGTTAAACCTCAAAACAGTTACATGAATTTTAATTTTGAGCTACATTTCCAGTCTTTTTTCTTCATTTTTATTTTGAGACAATGCCTCACTAAATTGCCAAGGCTGACTTTGAATTTGAAATCCTTCTGCCTCTGTTCCCCAGGTAGCTGACATTACAGGCCTGCACTACCAGGCCTAATCAATCACACACACACACACACACACACACACACACACACACACACACACACACACACTTTTAAACATAAGGTTAGGGATGTAGCTTGTTGGTAGAAGCTTGCCTAGCATGACCAAGACATTTTTGTTCAACTACATCGCATGATTTCTTTTCCACCTCTGTCCACTAAGAGGGCTTAGGACTCAAGATTAAATAATGAATGTACCTAGCATCTAGATCAAAATTTCCACTCACCAAAACAAAAAATTCCTTCAGAAGTTGAATTCCTGTGAAGGAGCAGGGAAAATGGTAATGAACACAGAACACCTTGTGATAACCAAAAAGAAGGTAGTTCTCAAGAAAAGTGAAAGCAGAGCAAAAATAGTTTGGGAGTTCACAATGACCCAAAGTGAAAATTAGATCAATGAAATGAGTAGTCATTCATCATAGTTGGACTGCAAGATATAATACAGCAACTATGTTGCATATATATAATATGTAATATATATATATACACATATATATATCTTACAATGTATATTATAAGATATAATACAGTAACTGTGATATATACAAATGTTGCCTCATAACTCATAGTAAATTTCATGAGTCTGTTTTGATATAACCATATATACTTAAATGACTGAGAAATTAATGATGGTTCTTCCTAACAAATTTTAATCAATTCTAATAAACATAGAAGAAATGAATTACTAAAGAACCATCATTAGGCAAATATCACAGTAATGATAACCACTTTAAAAATCTATGGATAGATGCTAATTTAGTTCAGTGGGTTTGGGAAAAACAGAATGTTAAAAGAACCATAGAGAATGCTATATATTATTACAAAGGAGAAAAAAGAAGACACTGTATAAATCAAGAGATAAATGTTATATCACCATTAAAAATCTTTTTTAATACAGACAAGACAAACCCTGTGATGTGGCTCAACAAGATAGCATCATTTGTGTGATATTCTTGTCAACAATCATAATCTGAATCTATTCAAAAGGGAAATATCAGACACACAAAAAATGAGAGGCATTTTGTAAATAACTAACTAGCTGTCAACAAATGTCAAGGTCACAATAGCATGGAAAGAACTGAGACAAATTCATGACAAATTCATGAGGAACTGTGACAAATTCAAAGAGATAGTGGAGACAAATTCAGTGTGTGTGTGTGTGTGTGTGCGGGCGCGTGCATGCACGAGTGCCTGTGTGTATGTGCACACGTGCACACACATACACACAGGGATGCATATGCATTTAATAATAATAATTACAGAAGAAAGAGTCATGAATCCTAAAGGGGTGTTTTAAGATAAATGGTAGAGACGAAATAGTGAATCATAAGCAGAGTCAGAGGGGGACACAAGGGAGTAGAAATCATACAAATGCAATGCACTCATATATGAAATACTCAAATAGGAAAGTATTAAATGTGAGATACTAGATTGAACTTGGTCACAGGAAAAAACATGAGATTTGAAAATAACGGCATAATTCAAGTTAGAACTATTGTTTGCTAGTTTTGATTATAGTACTGTTGGGAACCGCACTAGTCCCTGTTCGGTTGGCAAAAAATGTCGCAGCCCCAGCAAAATGTTGAGGCCCAGGCTGCCCCGCCATTTCGTAGCCACTGTATCCCAGTCCAAGCTGCCACTCCGGTCCACAGGTTGGGGTTCAGCAAGAGAGAGAGTGAGGACGGACTTGAAGAATGGAGACCAGACAGAGTGTGTTTCAATCCCGTTTATTCTTCAGTCTCGCTTTCTCGAAGTGTCTCCTAAAAGTGTCTGCTCTGTCTGATTCTCTGATCTCTGTCTCTGCCTTTTATATGTCTCACTTCTAAGCCATGCCTTTTTGGTCACACCTTTAAACATGTCCTTAGGTCTTATCTCTAAATCTGATCTCTACACTTCTAAGTCACACTCCTTTAATCTCACACACCTTTAATCTCACACACCCAAGGTATCTAAACTAAGATTATCAGAGTGTGCTCAGCTGTTGTAGGCCATTGTAATCCAACTCTCATGTCAGGGTATATGGCTCAAGATGGCTGCAAAGCTGATAGCCGCTTTCTACTAAAAGTCGGCCCCCAACACAGTACTATTAGTTTAATTTAGGGAAGCTTAAAAAGTAAAAAAGTTTTATATATATATATGATAGATATATAACTTTGTAGTATTTTACAACTCTTTAAAAACTTGAAAACATTTTTAAAATTTGGAACCTCAATAAAAAAGGATCAAAAGTGCTGTGAATTGGATAATGGGGCCATATTTCTGCTGTAGGCCACCTGTCTGCCATATAGGCATGACCCCCAGCCCTGTTCAATTTCAGACAAGAGGAAAGCAAAATGGTTCATAGTTTATTGTCTCAAGAGAACTACACAAATTCATGATGGAGAAGTATTTCCTTGAATAAGAATCTAAACAAAGTTCACAGTAAGGAAAATTGAAAAGGAATCTGACTTGAAGATGTGACTTCAATGGAGAATGTAACAAAACCCAGGAATCCATCTGTAACACTAGGGGAAAAAACAACCCTGAACTGGTTCCTTGGTAAGTGTGAAACTACATAACCATTAGCAGCTGGTATGACATGAAGATTCAAAATTTCAAGTATATCAGTTAATAATCCTTTCTTCCCTAACAGGTACTCCACTTGTATTCTTATCTGGTGAAACAGAGTCCAAGAATGGAGTCATGCAAGGGGAATTCTGAGTGCATGTGAGAGAACTTCAAGGACACAAGCCTAAAAGTCTTGTGACTTCAGTTTCTTCCAAAACATGGAATTGCTCTTGGAATGTGCTTTCATGCCACTCCCTGGTGTAGCAGATAGGAGTGAATTCACTTTAGTTTATTCATTTCAACTGGCTATTGTTATTTGTTCATATGCCTCGATGGAAAAATATGTTTTTGCCACATATCACTTGTCCCTGCAGTTATACACTTTACTCGGGTGACTCCTGTTAACCCTCAAAGCATGGATTGTCTGATGTTCTGATGCTCTGAATAAAGGTGGCTATTGCATGAGACTTTAATCCAATTCATTTAGGCTCCACTATCCCAAGTTCAAGCCACCAATTAGAACAGTAAACATTCTCTAGGGATAATTTATTTATGAGCCAAAGGTAGATACAAAGGTAGGAACTAAGAGGAAAGTTGAGGACATCTATTTCATCCTAATAGACCTCTCACTGCAACAATATGAAAGGATGTACTGCTAAAACTGTATTATTAACCCAACTGCCATTACGTCACAATTCTTACTGAACATAACCCTTTCTGTACTTCAGGGCACAAAAACTAGTCTTCCAGTAATCTAGAATCAGTTCTGCTCTGAAAGGAAATATTTCTAACTACAGAGAATCAAATGTTACAGGGCTCTAGATCTTCAAATAATCCAACAGTGACACTCTGTGGACAAGAGAGGAAGCACTCCTTCTTTGGAATAAGACAGGATGTAAATGGCTAAATTAAACAAGAAAAACAAGAAACCATCACACTGAATTATAATGACTAAATTATAAAGCTAAATTGTGGACTTCAAAGACAATCTTAATACAAATATATAAAGTAGTTGAGAAAATATGTTTTAAAATACATGATTTCTATATTGTAAATAAATAAAATATACAATAAAAAATAAAATGTTCTTGACAGTAAAATAAATAAATAAATAAAATACATGATTAAAATTATTTTTATACAAGGGTGAATAATCTCAGCTAACCATTGAACTGATCACAGAGTTTCCAATGAGAAGACTGAAGGAGTTAAAAGGGTTTGCAGCCACATGGGGAGAACAACAATACCAACCAACCAGAGCTCCCCAGGAGCTCCATAGGGGAGGATGGCCTTGTTGGGCATAGGTAGGAGAGGAAGTCCTTGGTCCTGTGAAGGCTGGATTCCCCAGTGTGGGGGAAATCGTGGGCAGGGAGGAGGGAGTGGGTGGGCGGGGGCACATCCTCATAGAAGCAGGAGGAGGGGAGATGGGATAGGGGGTTCCTGGGTCGGGGGGATAAGGAAAAGGGATAACATCTGAATGGTAAATAAATAAAATATCCAATTTTAAAAAAGAAAAGAAGAAGGAGGAGAAGGAGAAGGAGAAGGAGAAGGAGAAGGAGAAGGAGAAGGAGAAGGAGAAGGAGAAGGAGACTAGATTAAGGCATGACCAAGAAGAAGTGGTCATCATAACTGGTCCATGCTTGCACTCTAATATCAGCTGTATCCTTAATAGTGGTAAGAAATGTCTGTGTTGTAGAAAGACCACAATGTATAAAACTCTGTTATAGGAACCTGAAATGAAACAATTAATTAAATAATCTGAGATCAAGACAGCCTATTCCCTGACACATGTGTATATTTAGAAATCAAAAAGGCACATAAATAACAATGAACAGAGATCAATATTTGTGGAATGGGATATTAAACAAAGAAGGGGTTCCCTCAAAAGAAGATGGAAAAAACTGCTAAAGGTGGTGTGTGTGAGCCCATGAAATATCTTGCACTGTTAGAAGCCATAAACTAGAGAGAACAGAGCACAGCCTGTCACAGTATGTTGTACTACAGTTGAACACAAATATATTATACGAGAACAAATATAAAGATTTCATTCAAGATATATTATCTAAGGCCACCTGATTGGAAGACAAATAGTGTTAGTGAAAAGGAAAAATAGAAAAAAATACAAAGAACAGAATCTCATAAAATAAAAGGTAGTGTGACCGATTTCAATAATGCAAGCAAATGAACATATATAACCTTTACACTGGGCAGTTCATTCCACTTCCTGTCAATAAGTGACAGTGCTGGCAGAAAAAAAAGACATATTTTAAATGCCTAATTTAAGAAATAAGGCAGTCCTAGATGCCAAATTGTAATAGGTAAGGTGATGTCAATATGGGATGCATACTTTTTTTTGCTGCTGTTGTGTGTCAGGATGTGTCTTTATAGGACACATGCTTTTTCTATTACTGTTTTTAGATGATCCTCATATTAATGTACTCATTATAGGGTCCTATTACTTTGAGTGGTGATTAGATATAATATATAAAATACAATCAGAAGATAAGGGAAACCAGTGTAAGCAAAAGTACAGACTAGGGATTAAATGAAGGAGTGTGAAATAGCAAACTTGAACAGAAGTTCAGCACAGTCTAACTTAGTATAAGAAGAAGGGAGTAACCTTAACAAATATATCTTGCCGAGGTTTAAGTAAAGCCTCCTGTTTTCCACTAGACTTTGTAGTTCTGGTATATCGATCCCATCGCCAGGGTATGAAAGTGAAAATTTGGTGAATAAGGCATATCTAAGATTCTCAGGCAGCCTTCTCTGGACTCTCTTCATCCTCAAAGAGGTCAGAGGTAGGGCTTTGTGAGGTCTCAGCCACTCCTTAGCGGCCATTGGCTAGGGAGGACTTGACTCACCAATCAGGCTGAGGGGTGTGGCCCACCATTGTTCAGACAGAGGGATAAGCAGGGTGTTCACAGCTCTGGGCCCAGTCTCTAGGAGAGCCCAGACATGGGCCGGAGGGCCAAGAAAACGTCCAGGCGTAAAGCCAAGGCTGCTGCGGCCTCAGCATCCAAAACCGCAAAGCTGAGGAAGAGAGAGCCCAAGGTTTTTAGAACGCACAAGAAGTGTTGTCCTTACTGTTGTCGGAGAAGTCCTAGTAAGGTGAGAGGTCCCCAGCTAAGCTCATTCCCTCCCTTCTTCAGCCATCCCTTCCCATAGCCTTTCTCAGGCCTGCTATAAGCTTCTCATCTACCTCTGCCCCTTCTCAGGAATCTCTGTCTCCATCTCCATCTCTATCTATTTTTGTCCCAAACGAGTACCCTGATGACACTTGTATATAGTTCTTCCAGCTGACGAAGAAGGGGGAGCGATCCCTTTTAAGAAGAATTCGAGCAGAAGCCAAGAGATATCACCCAGAGCTGACTGAACCGACTGAACCGACCGCGGCACTGCTCCTTCATGAGCAAATGGATGACAGTGCTCAAGTGTCAACACCAGAGCCAGTTCCACCGTGCTCCGGCAGCGAGTCGGCTTGTAATAGAGACGTGGCCACCAGTGAACTCGTTCCTAATGAAGAAATGAACACCAGTGAACCAGTTCCCAATGAAGACGAGACCAACAGTGAGCTGGTTCCTAATGCGGACCTGGCCAGTGGTGAGGGGGTTCCTGACGGAGAACTCGCTAGCAGTGAGCCTGTTCCTAAGGGAGACATGGGCAGCTCCAAAGACCTAAGGAACATCACTGAACCGGGGTCTAGGAGCTGAGGCACAGTTACATTGTCAATGCTGTAACTCACCTTACAGTACTTTGTACAATGATGAAAATAAAATCAATCGGATTTGAAAATATAAAAAATGCTGTTATTAGCTTTGCATTATACACTTAACCAATTAACTAATATATTTGTAAGTACAGTACAATATGTACTAGTAGAACTTTATTCTTATCAATTAACTTAACTCACAATCCACACTGAACGTAACCCTTATAAAACTCTGTGGCATAAAGACTAGACTTCCAGTAACCTAGGATTATTTATACTATTAAAGGAGGCAAAAGAGGTGCCAGGTCTCATCCATCCCCCATCCCTCTCCCTTGCTAAACCATTAGACTGTATTCCTAAAGCAAGCCACCAAATTCTATTCCCTTATTTGTCTACTTTCTTATACTTGCCTCATTTCTGAGGCTCATCACCAAGGTCAGCATCAAGACATCGAGGTCCAGCAATCAAACTTCCCCATTTAGATATCCTAATTAACATACCCAATCAAAACTAACCAACACATTCTAGCTCCTTCTAACATAGACCGGTCTCTCCTTTTACATTCTTAAAATGAACAGTTACAAAGCTACTTGCTGCTGTTTCTGCTCAATTCCAATTCAGCCTCCTTGTCTCTTTGCCTTACATAATAAATTATCTCTTTGTGCATACAAATTATTGCTTGGATGCAGACTGTGCCTAATCTGGGGTCCACAGGGGAGCATCCTACAATATATGGTCCCTTCAAATACAATAAATATTGCCACCTGTGTGTTTGTGTGTGTGTGTGTGTGTGTGTGTGTATAATGTATATGAAGGAGATTTATAAGAATAGCTTATAGGCTGTGGTCTAGCTAGTCTAGTAATGGCTGTCTACCAATGGAAAGTCCAAGAATACAATTGTTGTTCAGTCCAAGAGTCTGGATATCTCAGCTGACCTTCCATATAAGCTAGAATCCCAAAGCAGTAGGCTCTAATGTCAGTGAAGGAATGCACTTGCTAGAGAGGATGGGAGGAAGCAGGCAAAGAAAGCACAAGCTTCCTTCTTCCATGTCCTTTATATAGGCTACTACCAGGTATGGCCCAGATTCAAGGTGGATCTTCTTGCCTAAAAAGATCTGAATTAAAGTTTTATCTTCCTACCTCAAAAGATACAGATTGATTAAAGTAGATCTTTCCATTTAAAATGAATTAAGAAAAATTCCTCACAGTCGTACCTAGCCACTGGGTTTTATTTAATTCTACATGTACTCAGGTTGAAAACCAAGAATAGCCATCACAAGTCCACCTCTTGTCAACTTGACACACAGTCATTTCTCCTTAAGTGACGCTTAATTTCCAAATAAAAACAATAACCAGGTCATATGTATGCCTAACATGATACAATTATCCTTTGCATAACCGTAAACACATCATAAATCTTAGAATAGATGGTAGTGGTGGGGATTCAATTTCAGTACTGAGGGACATTATTTTAGTATCCAAATTTAAATATGATAACCACTGATGTTCTCTTAGTTTAGGTTATATTACATGATAAAGAAATCAAGGAAATAAAACACAAGTATCTATACACATTCCTAACAAATTACACACAGAAATTTTCATGTCAATTGTAATCCTGTTTCTGCAACTGGTCATGTGGCTTTAGCTGGTATTTATAACTGTAGGGACCAGGGATAAGGGAAGAATACCCTGTCCTTGACTTAACCCAAAGCCGAAGACCAGGGTCAGGGAGAAACACTCTGCCCCTGACTTGACCCCAATGGGAGACCAAGACCAAGGGATAAACACCCTGTCCATGGTTTGACCTGGAGCTACTGAGGCTTGGAAATCCTCACCACCTTGATGTATCAAAAACTAAAAGCCCTCCAGTTTCACCTAGCCTTCTCTATCTTTCTTCCTATTCAGAGGTGCCGCCAACCTTTCTTTTTTTTTCTTCCTAGTAAATCTCTTGAGCGAGGTTTGTTGCCTGGTGTCACTTTATGGTTCCTAACTGACAAGATGTCCTTGTGGTAGAAAAATACTCTGGATGCTTTGACAGGTTTTCCTGGTGCCTATGCTGCCCCCTCAGGGTCTGAGCCAAACTGGGACACCATCCCACATCTCTGGTCCACTACCCCTACCCCAAAGACTCACCTTCAGGCTCACTGATATCTTGACATCCCATTCACCAAAGAGAAATCTGTAAGTTACCCTTCAGGCAGATGTACCCCCAGCCATGGTCTCTAAGGCTATGGTTGTCCCTCTTCACAGATCCCATCACCCACCAACCCTTAGAGCCACAATTCTGCAACTTCCTTAAGTCAGCTGAGCTATTACCACCCTTTCTTTCCTGCATTTTCCACCCCCTTGAAGCTGTCTAATTCCACAGCTTCTCTATATCATAATGGCTTTCACGATACTGTGAATTCTCATTCCTGTCCTTTTCCTACAGATAAGACCTTCCTGAGCTCCGATTTTTATTGACTTTAGACAAACCTTTGGGCATCATCCACGAAAGACCTGGTACCAGGCACAGTCTCTCCCTGGGTTGTTAACATGGACCCCCTTGACTACAGTGGAAAAACCCACTGAAAGGCTTGGTCTCGTTTTGTCCACACTGAGTCCTAGAGATACCTTCAACTACAGGCTTCTGGGACATTTTTCCTACACCCCCCTCATTCTACCTTATTATGCCTCTTAGAAAACCTCCAGCCTCTCCATCTGGCAACTGACCCCCTAATTTATTCACATTTTCAAACAAATTTGCCCTTAATATCTCTTAGATAATCAATCCAAACTGCTGCCTAATGTCACCCTAGATTCTCAATATTCCAAATATTACTTGGAACTTCCACAACTTTTAAGAGTCATCAGGGAAACGGAAAGAGATTTCTCATTCTCTACATTCCAGAGTTCTCTTATCTTCTCTACATTGCAGAATTCTCTTATCTCTGCTCCAAGCCCTGTTTGTTTTTATCCTGCCACCACCCCAACCCCTGCCACACATACTGTGTGAAAGTTCTGCCTTTTTAAGTTTCCTTCCATGGGTCTCTAAGTCTGTTGCAGGCGTGGGAGCTGGGAGTCAGACAGAGCAGGCAAGGGAGGGAGCAAAGAATAGATGTGTACACACTCCTCATTGGCTAGTGGCTCTCTCAGGTCACTACTGCAGTTTCTTCTACAGCTAGAGGTCAAACCTGTTTCTATCGTGAAGCCTTCCTTGTTCTCGGCTTATTGGATTCAGTTTTACAGGGATTTCTGAATCTTTTAGGTTTGGGTACTATTAAACTGTTGTTTTCTGTTGCTCCACTTCAATGAAAAGCTAGCTCTGGACTTGGGTTATGGCTCCACCTCCTTTAGACCCAAGCATGCATGTTTAGAGATTTCCTCCAAAATCTCTGTCCCCTGTCAGGTGGGCCACCTGACTATGTGACAAAGGAGAGGAAAAGGTTAGACTATTCCCAATGGGAATGATCACTACCCATTTCATACTCCTTTTGGTTTTGAATTAACTCTCTAAAACTTTTATTAAGATATGAATCATACCTCAAAATTTGTAAAACTATTAAGTAAACTTTCTGTACCTCAAGATTTGTAAGTATACTGAGTATGGTTAAGACCTGTAACAAAAGAGTTAACTTAAAACTTGGAACTCAGAGGGTTGATTATTAAATCTATACATAGGTAATCTTAAAAGAAACATATGGCATGATGTGGATATAAGCACCATATGTCTTGCCACCATCTTAGCTACTGTCCCCCATCTGGATGGAGGCAGCCATGTGGCTGGCAACCATCCCTGCTAGGATTATTTATATATTAATGTCCATTCTGATTAGAGACCTGTCTGCTCCTGACAGCTTCCTGTCGTAGATTCTAAGAAGAAATTGAGCATCCTTGGAGTTACTCCAGTTGTGTGGTGACAGCCACTAGGCAAGAATTGCCTCTTTCCATCTACAGACAAATTACTGTCCAGAAAAGGACACACATGCAGAATTGTCGACTGATTATATCTGCCTAGACAGAGTAATCAGCCCTTAATAATCCTGCATCACTAAGGTCTGTCAGATGATTCTGGGCCAGAAGGCTGAAGATTTGATGCTCCAATGTTCGGTAGTATAGGGGCTTTTCAGGTGTTCAGAGGTCTCTATAAATTGGCTAAGTTTTAGAAGTTATGTTTAGTGCTTCCCATAACTTCAGTTAACTCAGTCATTCTAGATTTCTGATGTTGTTGAAGACCTATAGTCTCATAGCCAATTCTGGCTATTTAGTTTGAGAGAAAAGATCTGAGTAGATAGTTTTCAGCTGACATTCATTCTAAAGCCAAAAAAAAAAAAAAAAAAAAAAAAAGCCAGGATCAAATTTAAGTGTTTTAGTTAGAAGAGCTGACAGAGGTTCTGGTTAGTCAACAAAATGATGCACTGGGTATTAGGACTATCTTGTACCTCATTGGTACAATTAGGAATAAGTATGCTCTAACTGTATTTTGAGAGAAAAGTTTTACTTTAACAGGAAGAGTGATATGTAGGAGGAGCTAGTGGGAAGGAGTACTGAGAGGAAGAGATGGAGTAAGGAGAGAAGATGAAGGAGAGGAGAAGCTAGGTGATGAGAGAGAGAAAGAGAGAGGGGGCATGGAGGCAGATGTTCACGTGTCTCCACCAGTCAAAGATAGTTTTTATATCTAGGTTGGGTATTGGGTTATGCTTCTGATTGAGCATTACCAAACTTATAAAACCTTTGATTGACATTAAAAAAAAATGTATAAAAGCGAAAAGGAAAGGGGGGGCATGGGACAGGGGTGTTCTAGGGAGGGGAAATGTGGAAAGGGGATGGCATCTTAAATGTAAATAAAATATTAAATAAAATTTTTAAAAAAAAATCTTATTTTTAACTGAATGTTTTCTGACCATAACAACAGTAATAACTAACAAACTGTGAGTAATTAGCCCATAGAGTGACCATAAAGGTAAACTCAGATTAAGCTACCTACTAGGGCTTCCAGTCAGGATGAATTTCATAAACCTCAACTTGAATAAAAGAAGCCAGACACAACAGTGAATACAATATATGATTCAACTCACAGAAAGCTCAAAACCAGGCCAGAGTAACCCATGACGAGAGAAGTCAGCATAATAATTACCTTGACAAAGGGAAGGGTTCTACAAGACAAGGTCAGCGTATACACAGTTCTTTTCCTATTGTTATCATCAATGCTGATTATATACATGCATTGACTGAAAATATATAGGCTGTGTATTTATGATGTGTGTATTTTTAATACAGTAGAGTTCTCTGTAAAACTTATCTAAAAATCAGCTCTCTGAGGGCTGGAGTCATGGCTCCTCTGCTCTTCCAGAGGACCTGGTTTTAATTCCCCACACTCACATGGTAGTTCATAAATACCTGATACTCTATTTTCAGGGGCTCCAGTGTCCTTTTCTGCTCTCTATGAGCACCAGCAAATATGTAGTACATAGGAAGGCATGCAGGCAAAAATACATACATGTAAAATAATTTACTAAAATTAGCTCCTTATAAAAAGTTCAGAATCAAACTAAACAAAGTAATCTATTGCCATTATATAAGAGCTTCAGATGTATTTCCTTCTTTTTCTTTTATACTGCTTATATATTTTGAGCAATTTACAGTATCACTTAAATTTTTCAAAATATTTTAAATTTCTTCAGAATGTTTCATTTTATTAATAGTTTGGCTACCATCTGTTATTGTAAATTTTATGGCTTCTAAGTTTTATAGCATCTAAGTTTTCACAGTTGTGAAATAATTATGTATATCCATTCAAACAACTATTCCTTCCTATAGAAGAACATTTGAAAGACTTACATAGGTGCTTCCCAGAGGTCCTGAAAGGCTGTACACATTCGCATTCCAAGAGAATTAAAATGTTTTCTGTTATCACTAAAGGGAATTAACTTTTAAATGTGAATTTGATAAAGTTCAAAGCTC